>NW_023614651.1:0-100001 GCF_013339695.2 Rhipicephalus sanguineus
AGAACATATCGTTCAGTAGAGAAGGATTGTTCACATGAAAAGCAAACACATTATGCATTAAATAACTGAAATAACCTCTTTTCTGCGTAGTGTTTCTGAAAACTAAGAATAAACTGCTCAGTGCTAGACTACGAACATGACGTCGGTATTATTGTAACGCACCAAAGTGAAGGATATTCATCACGTCGGCTGCCATGAAGACCACATATTTGCTTTCGTGATGCTGAGCGGATTTATGATGCTGTTCTTGCTTTGCAAGCGGGGAAAGCGACGACCGCACAAAGCTCGGCGACGAAGAAATATGTGGTTGTGAAACATGGGCAGGCATCGCAATGAGTGATGACTTCCGATTTGTCCAATCTGCAGGGTCGGGGCTCCGCCACCGGCACGTAGAGGACAACTCTACCTTGTTTCCAACCCGTTTTTGAGGAGAAAACGACTAGGAAATCTTCCCTGGCGAAAAGCGGTGCCGTGACAGTGACGTCATGGAGCGTTTGACGGCTGTGTGAATGATGTCCTAAGTGGCAACATTGCCATTATCTATGCACAGTGGCACCACGGTGCATGAATAAATAGCTGATATTTCCTGGAAAGAAAGTTCTCGAAGTATGCGCATTGTCCTTGTCCTTGTCAGCTAGCGCTGAATATGTTTTCGAAGTAGTCACTTGGATATGCCTGTTGTGCAGTGAGCATCGTGATTTATCACTTGGCTTAAACCAGGCTAACCATCTAACTGACTCTCTTATTCTGCAAACAGCTGCGTGTTCGGGTCGTTAATCAAAGCTGCACTGTAGTTCGTGCATTGCAAAGCCTGCATGACAATTTTCCCTGTATTGAATGAAAAACATTGCCATGTTAATTGGTGAACGTCTGTGCGGCAGGATAGCCTGCAGTGCGTGCATGGCACTGTCGTTTTGTCGCGTTTTAGCCATTTCGCTAGACAATTGTGTGTAGGCTTAATTTGCAAAGACCTTCTTGGCGAAGGCCTCTTGACAGCATGATAGGGGCGACTTGATCGAAAGGAGGACATAATCTACTTCAGACGTTATTTACTCGAACTATGAAGAGACGTACTATGTGCGTACGTCTCTGCATGGTTCAAGTAAATAACCTTAAATAAGCTTGTCCGACATGCCCTCTTTCCAAGCAGGTCACCCCTATTATGCTGTCAAGAGATCAACAGGTTGCTATCAAGCGAAGGATGCATTGAATAAAGGAAGCTGTAGCACGCGCCTAACCCGGACGATGTATTTCAGGGAAGGATGTGTGTGACACAGTAAATACACGAGGCGGTTTCCGTACGATGTACGAGAGGCTTGCAGTCGCCCTTCACAAAGCAAGGAGTTGAGCATGCACTGCGGTAGTGTACGGAAGGCGGCAGCTAAATATCTTTGCGTATACGGTGGTCTGCATGCAAACGCATGCTATATAGGGCTGGTCATATGAGAGAGCAGCGTCAGTGTACGTGTTAACAGTGTCTAAGTTCAATTCCTTGAGTTGTGGCATGGCAAGAAGTTGGTGGTCAGAAGCGTTATTCCAAGATATCGGACGTCGGAAGCGTCGAGAAGCATCTGGGGCTTCCCATGGGGGTAATGACATATTGATGGGCGGTGCATCGTGAAGTTGCAGATAATTCCAGGCCAGAAGGCGATGACTCTGCGGCCTCTTTCCCATGCGAATCTGATGTAAAGTATGGGCTTCAAGGATGACGTCCAGCAATGCAGTCAAGCTAGCCGCGTGTTCATGTGTGGATATCGTCGTGCGTTTTGGGGGCCCCGTGATGAAGTGGCACAAAACGGGACCATTAATACGGAGGAATTTCTGTGGCGACAAGTTTAATAGCTTCGTAAAGATATTTGCCATATTTGTATTTGAGACACTTCATATGTGGATTAAACTTTCCTGCAATAAGCAGAGAGAGATATCCTGAGCTGTTTTAGTTGTCTCTAGGCACGTGTAGGGTCCAACTGAGATATGGTCTGGGCGAAAATATGTGGATACGGCCACAAACGTATTTACAAAGAAAGACGAATTGTCAGAGCTATCGTTTTACAAGCTTTCCAACTGAATCAAGGAAAGTGCTGTCTGGGCAGTCACTTCGAACAAGAAGTGCTGTCCATCCTTTGGGTATCTGCAGTTTGTGTTTGACAGCCGGAGCCTCGAACGCGCAATATTCATTGAGCGAGTATGTTCCGTGCGTCTCCTGGAGAACGAAAACTTTTGAACATATCTAGCACGTTTGAGTCAATCTGCAACAATTACAGTTCACCCCCTTCGCCGAGAAGCCGATGAAGCTAGCACATATTTGGGGCACTCGCTTATCATCAGTGACAATACTGCGCTGCAATACGTCGAGCATGTTTCGAAACCCAGTCGGCGTGATATCAAGCTTGTGTTAGAGCGTTGACCATATCTGATCAAATCGATTGTTCCAGTTTAGATTCTTGTGCCCGTTCTACACTGAGGAGCCCACTAATGTTAGAGTAAGCGAAGCATTAGTATATTTACAATATTTACAAGCAACTGTACCACCGAATGGCTGCCAGCATCTCGCGCGGCATTCCAGCTTCTTCCTTGCCTCTTCGTCTCCAACGGCGTGCTCGTCCACAATACCTCGTAACAATATGATGTAATATGGCTGTAGAGTGGCCTAAAACGTGCGCTACATGGAAGCGTAAGAGACATGGATGGCCCCGCCACGGTGGTCTAGTGGTTATGGCGCTCGACTGCTGACCCGAAGGTCGCGGGATTGAATCCCGGCCACGGCGGCTGCATTTTCGGTGGAGGCGGAAATATTTGAGGCCCGTGTACTTATATTTAGCTGCACATTAAAGAACCCCAGGTGGTCGAAATTTCCGGAGCCTTCCACTACGGCGTCTCTCATAATCATATGGCGGTTTTGGGACGTTAAACCCCAGATATTATTATTAATGTACGGTATGAAATAATGTCAGTGACATGCGGAGTGGTTTCATATTTGGTACCGAGGCCGTCCTGCGGATGGCCTCGGTACCAAATATGAAAATATTTAATGACTTCTGAAAATGCCAATAATAATATATGCTTAAAAAGAGGTTTTTAAGCATGTATCAATCTTTGATTTTTGAAAAGAACTAACATCCTTTGCAAGTAGCAAAACAAGGAGCTCAGCCCAGGCAAAAATTTGATGCAAGTGGGACCACTTGATGTGGGTTATCGAACAGGGACCACTTGACAAGTGGGACCACTTGGCAAGTGTTCCCATTAGGTGAGCGGCACCACTTGCAACGTGGCATCGCTCCAACCGAACTTACGCATTTAATAACGAAGTGAAAATGTTTTGAACGTTTATTCCAGCCTCATTTTTCTCCCATCAACCTCTTCATACTCTTTCTGACATCTTGTATCTTCTGTGACATGATTGTTGGCATGTTTTCGATTGTTGCTTTCACACACTGGTCATTCTGAGCACCCCAATGTGTCACCATTTCTAAAAAAAGAGCCGACATTAATAAATGAAGCATAGAGCTCATTGCACTTCAATACAGCAAGACTATACTTACTGATGATCAGAGCCACCTTTTCGGGACTCATCTGCTTCCTAACTGTGGCGTCTGTATTTTTATAGTCTTTGGGTGCCAGTTTACCCCCATAAGTTCTATTTGCAAGGGCCTCGCGGCCCCATATGGCTTGGGCAATGTCTTTTGCGACTAATGATGGCTTCTTTTGAGCCATAATTGTTTGCGCTTGGTGGCTACCAATACAAAATCCATTTGCCACGTGGTACTGCAAAAGAAAAAAGAGCAATTACAAACAAAAATGCCAGGAGTGCACTTGAACATAGTTACCCCACCACCAATGTCGGCGAAGGCTTGCTGGGTGGCAACCTGCCAGTCAACTGTCAAAGAAAGGCAAAAAGAGGTCATATGTAGCTAACTGATTCATCATGCATCACATTCTCAAAGTAAAACACATTCTGAGAAGCATTGCAGCGGAAAGCTAGATAATTCCGGCCCTCGTTGGTATTTTTGCATTCCTCCACACCAGGGTGCAGCAGATAAAGCCTAGCTTCTAGCAAATTATCAGAACACAGTAGTGCTGAGCCGCCTAGGCAAGTATCTCATAAATAGATAATTTGGCTTTTACCTGCGGGCAGTGCGTCTTCAGCGGGCTGCCTCTCCAGGTTATCACTTGTGATAGTATGATGTTCTGGATGGCGACTGGAGGATGACTGGATGGTGTGACTGAGTGGTGTGGTTGGGGAGTGCTGTTCAGCCAAGGGGGGTGACATAGGTATTTCAATGTCTGGATACCCCTCAGAAGGGCAGCCTATACCATTGAGAAACATATTGCAGGCAATTAAACTGAGAACATACAACATGCCTCAATATGAAACACTGGCTGTGGTGTCATATATGTTAACTATAGTACAGTCAAAAAAGTAATTTAGAGGCGTCATTGATAAGGGTCATTATTTAAGGAGAACGGTTTTTTAATATTGTCACCACATGAACACGCGATGAGGTAATATACAAACATAGAGCTATTCAACGCCTACTTCAAGTGGCTAATGAGAATTAGACAGTAGAACAGCACAGAATCAAAACATTAACCACAAATGTCAGGTGTTCAAATTACACACATAAACTCACTTTGAGCAGTTACATTCAAAAGAATGGTTGACAATAGGCATGCACTCTTACAAAAAACAGGAAGCACATGCGGGAAAATAATGTGACACTATTTCCTTCCATAGAATTTCGCCTCGATCAAAATGCAACCACCAATGTAGACCATGGTTAATATGATGCTTTTAAACTGTGGCCTGAATATTACCAAGGGCCCCGTCTACTTATATAGTGCATGTGTGGAGATTGTTTCAAGGCCCCTGTATAGAAAAAGAAGTGAAATAGTTCATGCAGTCTAATGAATTTTACCTGTTTGAGACCCCTGCACGTTTGGAAGCTCGACTCTTCGGCACTCTAGCATCTCTACCACTAAAAACATACAAAAACATCATTTAATGTTCACTCTGGAAAATTTAATTGAACTCCACATATGAATATAATAGCACTATACTTACCTGCTGAGAGTTTAACATCAATGTTATCACTCATTGAAGTCATAATGGCCCGCAGCTCGGCATTTTCTTTGCAGGATGCCTCATATTTACAGCGCCAGTAACGGGCATCTGCTTTCGCCCTCTTTAATTCTTTCAAGGAGACCACATCGTCGTCTGTCCTGCTCCCTGAATTGGTCTCAGACTGAGTCTGTTTCTTTCTGGAGTCCTGCAAACAGAGCTGTACCGTAATAACTTGAACGTATAATTATGACATAAGCAAATATTTAAGGACACATCCCTGAGCAGCACGGGCGGCTTCATTTTTCTGTGAGGTGCTTCGCATGTGTTCTTTTAATATGCTTGCATAGGCATTTTTCTTAGCCTCTTCCCCATTGCGTTTCGCTTTCTTGTTGGCCTGCAAAGGTATGTTGAAACTAGAATGCATTAGTAAGTGGCAATGAAAAAAATTTCATGCACTCTACCTGCTTGGATGCCCGCTTCTGTGATGCTGGTGCATCGGTCTCGCTGCCACCTCTCATCTCAATGTCTGATGGGTTGATCACGCCTCTGCGATGTCTCGTGTTCGCTTTTTTATTTTCCAGCTCTTCTCTAGAATCTGTGATGCAGTGTAGAACTGTTAAAACTCACTCACACAAACCTAAAAAATCGAACATAGCCAACACTTAGCTGCTTAGCACACAAAACATGCAGTTATAGCATCCATGTCTTTTTGCCTCAGTGCCTAATTAACCCTTTAACTAGCAAGCTGAACTTGTGTGCATCCAAAATGTTTATACCAATATTGCTGATAACAAGCTGCGCTTGTCGGCTCAGTTTACATCACACTTTTGATTTAAATGAGTGAGGAGTACTTAAAGTGTGCAATAAAGACCATCTCAATATGAGGCTTACACAAGTGTTGAAAGAACGTCTCTCTTCGAAAGTAGGTGAAAATGATAACTGCACATGTTACATATTGTATGAGTGCAGATATAATGCCAGTGAATTAGCTGGAACAAAACGAAATAACTGTTGTACACACCTAAAACGGATAGTTTATTGCTTCAACAAAGTGGATGTGCTAAATTATGCAAGGTACTGGGAGGCCCATGTGAAATTTCCGATGCTGTACTACATTACATGTACTTTTTGCATGCTCAAACTGTACAGCGACAGCGCACGTAGTAGAACTTCGCATTGCTCTGCCAACAAACACGGGATTTCAGCAGAATTTGCTGGCGAGTGATGCCATCAATAAAGTTATTTCAGTGCACTCGCTACACACGTGGCTACTACCAGCACACACAAGTGATGCACACGGTAGTAACCACTGGTCGATTACTTACTTACCAGTAGGAGAACTTGGGACGGATATGGTCCGTTGTTCTCCGGATTTTCCTCTTCTATCCAGAATGTAGTGTACAGCTTGTTGTTGCTGAAATCTTGGTCATTTCGAGGATGAAAATCTTGCACGTTACTAGCTGGAACAACGTACTCCTTCTTATCGAATGCATCTAAGAAGCGCACAAGTGCGAACATTCTTTCGGTGGACATGATGACCGCGGCATCAACTAAATACTTAATTGTTTGCAGGCTTTCAAAGAGGCGCTAAAACCACTAAAACATGCTACGACCTGCTGCAAAATTTGTACAAAGTGCGGCAGCCATCGAATCGGGACAATAAGGATGGATTGCACTGGCTTGGATATGGGCTATGTATAAGCCTACATAGCCATTTTCAACAACATGGCGGCAATGACGTACTTTTGGCTATTTACTGCAGATTGGGCAAGTTGGTGCATTATGATATCGTATTGGTATAGCGCAGCTCAGTTTGAGCATGAAGAAAAGAGGCTACAGCGGAGAAAGAAACAGAGGCAACAGGATGAGTGCCATGCTTTTGGCACGCAAAATGGCTGGCTTTGAAAAATTAAAGAACTAGTGCAAGCCAAGCATTAAGCCAAGCACGCAAACCACGCGCTTTGTTGCTACCGTTCATCTAGTTGTATCGAAGTGTTTTGATTTTTGCGTCATTATAATGCCAACTGCAAGCATTATGTGCTTTTCGTGAGCCGTGTCGAATTAATGACCGAAAAGATGAGTACGAACAGAAAAAGCCGCAAGCGATACCTCGAGCCTGCAGCAAGGAATGATTCCCTCCCTAGATCGACGTTGCAGGAGATACGAAAAAGGGCGCTGCCAAGTTCAGCGGAGCCTGATTCGAACGTTAATTCGCCCTGAATCCCCGGATAATCGGTGTGGAAGTGAACCGGCAGAAGACACCAGTAACTACAGTTACCCATCTATCGTTGAAGATGAATCAACCGCAAGTGATGGTCAAGCTGAATCAAGCTCAGCCCAGCCAACCAACACTTTCGCCAGCTGCAGCTTCTTTCGGATGGAGTTTCAGGGTCATATCGGCAGCGGAAACAAACTGTCTGTTGGGGACGCTCTTGTGCTTGCTATTGACTTCGCTATAAAGCACGGACTGACATGGACTGCTATTGAGGATCTCTTGAAGTACAGCAACCAACTCTTGGGAACTGATGTACTACCGGACAGCAAATACCTCTTCAGGAAGTTTTCTGGAGCTTCACCAGAAGAGATGAATTTCTTCTTCTACTCTCCAGAGTGTTATCGTCTGTTAGCAAAGACAGGCGGGAGCTTAGAAGAGCGCAACAGAATGACTGACACGCGTTGTGGAAAGCACCACACTGGTCGCCAGTTGTCAGAAAAAGGTTCCTTTTTCGTGAGCTCAATCAACGAGCTGCCACCGCGCATTCGCTGGAGAAACGTTATTTGCGCTCTGTTGTGGTACGGCACAAAGCACCCTGATATGACTGTACTTCTTGAGGCGTTCGCTGAACAGATGAAGGAGCTTTCCTCCGAAGGAATTCACTGGAGCCATAATGGGGAACAGCTGTATTCAAAGGTATGTAACAGTATATCTGTTATTGCTGTGTTGACCCTTGAAATTCATCTCTCGAAACCAGGGACTGCATTCTCCTCCCAGGCTAACTTTAATTCATTTTCTTTCTCTTTATTTTTTTTGTTGCAGTTAATGTCAAGGTTTTGCCTCCGAAATATTGCTATTTCTGCACACTACTGTGATCCTTTTTTGTTTTATAATGTTTCATGTGAATAATAATACCTCTGATTGCATGCTGTGAACGTTTATGTTTTGTACTAGTTGATTAGTTGATTCATATTATCAACGTTGCCATTTATTTAGGTTGTTTTTTAGAGCTAAAAAAGTAACTTGCTGTTATTTTTTTAGGTGTACTGCATTACAGGCATTGCACATGCTCCAGCCAGGGCTTCAATGCAGAATGTCTTGCAGTTTAACGGTTACTATGGCTGTTCATGGTGCCTGCACCCTGCACATTAAAGGTGCAGTAATATTACCCACCCTTGCATGTGTCATGTGAAGTTGTCGAATATCTGAAGAGTGCTCTAAAAAGCATGTTTCATTGTGCAGGTAGTGTCAAGTATCCCGTCTCCGTGACTGCTAAAGACAGAGACGCAGCTATGATATTGGCAGACATGCGAACGGCAGCAGACCTTGAACGCTCTATCAGAGGTGTAAAAGGACCTTCGCCTCTCATCAATGTCCCTGGGTTCGACATTGTGTGGAACTTTCGTCCCGATTATATGCACACTGTCTTGCTTGGTGTCGTGCGCCAGATGATGGACATTTGGTGTTCAAATGTGGGCAAGGCGCATTACATTGGGAGTGCCAGAACTTTAGCCGAAATAGATGGTCGCCTCCTAAGCCAGAAACCTCCACTATGTTTCCATAGGGTGCCAAGGTCTCTCAAACTGAGGAAGTACTGGAAGGCGTCTGAGTGGGAGGCTTGGCTGCTTTATTACAGCCTTCCGTGCCTGAAAGGCATCCTGGAAGCTGTGCTTTTTGAACGTTTTGCGCTTTTGGTGTGTTCTGTCTACACTCTCTTGAAGAGCCGTGTGACAGCAGACGATGTAGATATCAGCACCAGAAAAATCACAGAATTTGTGGTAATGACCCAGTGTCACTATAGTGCAGGTGCAATGACTTCGAATGTGCACACGTTACTGCATTTGCCCAAGAGCGTACTGCTGCATGGACCACTCTGGGCAGTTTCGTGCTTTGAGTTTGAGAGCAACATTGGGCGCCTGGTACATCTAGTGTCGTCTTTTAATGGCATTCCTTTTCAAATCCTTTCACGCATCCTTTTATTGAACAACTTCCACTTTCTTCAGTCTATGGCATCGCAAGAAGTCCAGGAGCTATGTATCCAAGCAAAGAGGAGAAAACATTCAAGACTTAAATTACTTGGAATACCGCAGGCACCTTGTATGGAGCTGTCAGATCACATAATAGAAAACATTTCTGGAGTTGTCAAACTTGACGAATATAGTCGGGTCTCAGCAGAAGGCTGCACAATCCACAGTAAGAATTAGAAGTCCGCCACCCTAAAACGAGATTCAAGTGTTTTAAAGGTGGGAGGTGAGTACACAAGGGTAGAACACATAGTGGACGTTTCTAAAGTGCATGGTACATCCGCAATTTTTATTATCTCAGATGTGCACCATATCACCAACTTTGAAGAGGTTGACCACTTGAAAGAAGCTGTCAGTTCTGGCTCTAAAAAGGTGCATTCCCTCTCGAAATCCCTGCGTCCGTGTGTGTGCCTTGAACTTAATGGGAAGTTGTTGTTTGCTAAATTGTGCAACCGCTTTGGCTCATTTTAAGCTCTGCTTGCATTTACGTACAATGCCAATTTCCGGACAGTTTTTTGAAGGAGTGTGAACACAGGTGGTCAGTTTTTACTATCTTATAGGCACATGTTTAGGCAAAATGAAGTATTGCATAATTTGTTATAATGTTTAGGCTTTTGCCACGATATGATTATGAGCCACGCCCTTGTGGAGGGCTCCAAAAGTTTCGTCTGTCTAGGGTTCATTGACGTGGGCCGAAATCTCTTACATTGTGCCTCCACGGAAATGTGACCGCGGCTGCCGAGTTCGAACCCGCGACTTTCAGGTCAGCAGCTGAAGTATAGTTGGTTATAATGCTATAATTCTTTATTAACAAATACGCAAAAAATGTCTGAACTTCCATATTGATATGTATCATGTAAAATGATTTGTAGTTGTCGGCTGGAGAAACCGTTTGTTCAAATTTCTAAAAGAAATGCGATACATCCACAGTTTGCATAAACTATTCGGAAAGCTAAACTATAGTGACTTCTTAGCATGTTTCCTCCTAATTTTTACATCGAAAGGTGTTATGAGATCATTTCACCGGCCGTTTTTGGCGCCGTAGTTGTCCGCCGCCGCCGCCGGTGTCCTTAACCACTATCGCTCGAAATAAGAAAAAAACGAAATGATGGAACGAGGTTCGAACCTGGGCCCTCTGCGTGGGAGCCCAGGATTCAACCTCTGAGCCATGCCAGTGCTTGAAACTGCTTTGCAAGAAGGTGCTATGCAGGCTTCATGTCGAGAAGGAACCACATTAACATATGCAATATAGCGTGGTAGAAGAGTGAAATAACCACCAAGCGTCGCACAACGCGAATTCTGTAACCAGGCGTCACACAATGCGAATTGCGCAACGAGTAGGTTGTTGAATGCTTCCAACCCACTACAAAGAGCTCCGCCATAATGCTCCATCGTCATCAGGCACAGCATCAACAAAGCGCATAATGCCTTACATGCGTTTAGCAGGTACCACGGCTCTCCATAGAATGACGAAAAATGCCATAGTGCCTGCTTCTCTACTTCTCAAAAAAACATTGATTTATAGCGTAGTGGGTTCCTCGCAAGGGCACTTGTATTGGTTGCAAGGAAGCCCATAAGCGCATGATTCATTTCCTCGGGGTCTCAGTAAAGTTCTTCGCTCCCCCCCCCCTCGCGCTCCCACGTCAACGTATGATATACAGCATGGCGGGAGAGGGAAATAACGACCAGGCGTCACCCAATGCAAATTGCATAACTGGTGGGCCGTTTAAAGCTTCCAACACATTACAAAGGGATCAGCCATAATTATTCATCGTCGTCAGTCGTCGCGTCAACAAAGTGCACATAATGCCTTACGGACGTGCAGCTGGTGCCTCGCTTCTCCGCAGAATGACCAATAATGGCTTAGTAGGTGCTTCCCAACATCAGAAAAATTGTGATTTATGGCGTAGTGGGTACCTTGCTTCTATTTATGGCGTAGTGGGTAGCTGTATTAGTAGCCCCAAGAGAGCTTACAACCGGCTCTAGAAACGGCGCTCTTCCAGCTTTCGCTGTGACTGTGCTGCTGTTTCAGCGCAGGCCTGACGTTTTTTTTTTTTTCTTTTTGTCTGGTTTTGCCCATGGGCACCCCAATTTCCCTTTTTCTAGCTTGTACTGCGCCTTCAGTACTGTAATGGAAGGCTTTTGCTAGAAAAGCCACTGAATTGTGAGCTAAGTTGGATCATGTGACAGTTTCATTTTGTTTTAATCCACTACCACTGTCCATGTTCACGGACGCGACTTCTTAAACAAACTGAACAGCAAACTGCTCAGCATCATTGAAAACGTGTTTAGATTTCCCAGGGTAGTTTTTACCCAATCTCCTAGAGTGAGCAGCAGATGTCAGCTTTAGTGGCTGCTGTGCTAACAAAAGAAAATGACATTGAGCAGTGCATGGCTGTTTAGGGATAAGTGCTTGAAGTTTTGTCACCGTTTGGCATTTATTTGGGACATCACTTAAATTTTTTTAGGTTTAAATTCATTTGTGCATCTGGTCGTAGAGATATTTCTTATTTTACCATTGCCATAGCTTTCACCAAAGCCTTTCAGGTGCTGTTTAACCACATTTGCTTGCCGACATATTTTTATGACCGCAAATATTTTTAGACCCTCTGATGCTTTTTTTTGTAGTGGGTTAAGTAAGGCTTTTCTGTCAAAATTCAATAACTTTACCAGTTGTGCCTGTAACTGTTTTCAAGATTTTTCTGTTAAATTTCTGGCTTTGTGTATACATTTGTGTTTAATAAACCTCCTCCTTTTCAAGCTCAACTATGTGTTCACAATTTCTGCATTTGCGTGATACATACACAAAGTATTACATAAATTGCATGGGCAAGAATGAAGAAGCTGTATATTCAGAAATGCTCACGATTTAGAGATGTTGGTGCCACATAATGCAAAGTTACAAGCAAAATGAGCTGCTGTGTTTACTTATTTTTCCAAGTAATGAAGGTTGGAGGCAGATGCCATATGTATAGTAGATTAAAAATAAATCTGTACCATTTTAGCAGCTACTTGAATGAAACATTTAGGCCACCTGTGAAATCTAGCTTATCTGTTGTAGAGATCTGGTCAATTGTTATTTAACTTAAACGACTTAACTGCAAATAGAACTGTTTAATGGTATGAATTATGATCCAGATAGGGCCACTTTCAACCAATATGCATCAGTGGAAGTCATTGTGGTCAAATGGCACAATTTGAACAGCCACGTTAAAGCAGGTGAGACCAGTTGTCAAAGTGTTGCCGTCTTGATGGCCACTTGAAAGCGAGTGGGACGTACCACTTTGAAAACCACTTGGGTTGAAAGCAAGTGGTACCGCTTTAAAAACCACTTGGCAGCAAGTGGGACCAGTTGTTGTCCAAGTGGCACCACTTCAATGACCACTTGAAAGCAAGTGGGACCACTTTGAAAACCACTTGGCAGCAAGTGGGACCACTTTGAAAACCACTTAGCAGCAAGTGGGACCACTTGTTGTCTAAGTGGTACCACTTCAAAGCAAGTGGTACCACTTTGAACAACTTGAAATCCCACTTCAAATTTTCGCCTGGGAAAGCCTCGCTCTGCTTATTGTAGGAAAAGCTGACGCTCACTGCTCTGCCTGCAGCGTCTTAAAACTCAATAAACAAGGCAAACACCATCACGAAGCTAATAAACTTTTTTTCCGCAGATATCCGAAAATGCACGAAGTTATGCACGAAGTCGGAAAATGCACGAAGGCTTGACGGCGCTGCTGGACGCAATCCGTGAACCCCATACTTCACATCACATCCGCACGGAAAAGAGGCCACAGGATCGTCGCCTTCTGGCCGCAATTTCGCTCCAACATGACAATGCGCCCCCTGCTAATCTGCCCTGGCCCCCATGGGACACCTCGGCTTGTTCTCGATGCTTCCGACGACACATATCCCGTCAAAACGCTACTGATCACCAACTTCCTGTCACGCGACAACTCAAGCAGCGAACTTAGACACCATTCACATTAGCACTGACGCTGCTCTCTTAGGTGACCAGACCTATATAGCATGCACTTGCACGCAGACCGCCGTCTACACAGAGATATCGAGCTGCCACCTTCGGTGCGGTACCACAGTGCTTGCCCATCTCCTTTCTATGTGAAGAGCGACTGCAAGCCTCCCGTACACCGTACTGAGAACGGTGCGTGTGCTGTGTCACATAGTCCAGCTTCGGAGGGTGGTGCAGCTTCCGCCATTCAATGCATTCTCTGTTGGGGTTAAATGTCAAACGGTACGATAGAAATCATCTGGAAGCAGCGGCGAACGGCTGTTGCCGGGTACAATACGGCAGCACACGCCGCTGCTGCTTCCGCAGCTGAGCAGACATCTCAAGGTGAACCTTTATGATGTGTCAATTGGAATTGACTTGCTTACTAGCAAACTCTTCACTTCTTGACAGCGTGATAGGGATAACTTGCTCTAAAAGAGGAGAGGCTGAATAAGCTACCTCAGACGATATTTCTTGAACTATGCACAGAAGTACGCAGATAGTGCGTCTCTGCATACTTCAAGTAAATAACGTCTCAGATAGGTGAGCCCGCACGTCCACTTTTCGAGCAAGTCACCCCTATAATGTTGTCAAAAGGTATTCACCAAGAAGGTTTTTGCAAGTTGAGCCTACAGACCGCAGTCGTAGCAAAATCACCAAAACGTGACAGAACGACAGTCACATGCACGCACTGCAGGCTATGCTGCGGCACAGACCTTTACCAATTAATGTTGTCACCTGGTCGTGACACTAACTAGGGCAGCGGTCGGCGTGTTCAAGACCAAACTATTTCTTTGGGTGAACGTGTGCCCGAATAATAGAAAGACAACGTGCAAGCGATTCACACTGTTAACCTATAGCGGCGTGAACGGTGGTCGGCTGTCCAGTAATCAGATCACCGGCAGAGCGCGTCGTCTTTTATAAGGCTGCCGTCAAACCTTCCAACGTTATCATATGGCGCTCTCGTAAGCTCTAGAACAAGCTTCACCATACGTGTCCTGCGCGTAATCTTAACAGAATGATTTCAAGTATTTGCGAAGCTTCTAAACCATTGTGGCATGGTCTGCGCCGAGCGTTGCTAACAGTTCTGGTGGCCGACACCCGAATACAGCGAAATAAAGTTTCTAAACCCACGTGACAATGCCCCCTCTCGAAAAGCATCGTGCCGAAGGTGAAAACAGAACACGGAAGTGAGAAAGTGCATGCAATACGAAAGAACAGTAATAAAGTAAGCAAGAACTACAGTCCTCAGGTTTCTCAACGTGCACAGAATTGTTGAAAGGCCGAAACATATACAACGTTATTGCCGGCGTTTTCTTATGGTGCGTCCCTCGACGTCGTCGCATTAACGCCTCCAGAGAGGGTCGCAAATCATATGAGGAGCCTTAAGGTCAGCGTCAGCTCACCGTCACATAGTGTGCCCAGAGCGCATGAAGCTGGCACTTTGTAAAGCAGTGTACAGTTTCCGTCAATGGACCAACAAGGTATAGACCAGAACACAGAGAATTCCATGCGCATCGCCATATTTGCATCGCGCGTCGCGCCATCTATCGCACACGCGACGAAACAACATGCGCGGGCTGCCAGGCCAGCAGACGCTACACAGATCAAACGTAAAACTCCAGAAACTCAGCCCGTCGGAGAGCGTGTTTCGCGTCTTTTCCAGCCTGGGCATTTTTGCTGATTTTATTGGAACATCAAGAACATCTGGCTCATGCAAGTCCACAATGTATACAGTACGTGCTGAGTGGGCTGCGGAAGCATCCTCGTCAGATACGTACGCTGTTACATTTGTAAAAAAAACGTTCTCGCTGTAGTACGTGTGAATCGTAGTTGCAGTGCAGCTCGCGAAAGAGTGAAACGATGTTTTGCTGCGCCATATTACAAGTTGTGCACAAAGTTTTGTGAAAGCTCATCATTTCAGCATGCATCGCATAATAATTAGAGTACGCATTACGGGTAGTTTCGCGGAACGTAATTTTTGTTTCACGAGCGCTCTTACAATAATGCGTCTTGCTCACAAAAGCGTGCTATCAGAGAGTATAACCTGCAGTATCGTTCAGCGATCCCTTTTGGAAGCTACCTGCGCGATTTTATTCTTGTAACGATGGTGCTTTACAAGCGAAACTGTGCTGCTCTTAGTTAAGCCGGTTAGCTACGCCTGCGACGTAAAGGACACTGGCGCGAGTACTGTTTACTTACGTGCCAATATATGTATTATGTGCAGCTGGATGCCTCGTGTCCACATAAATTTGGGGACATCAAACACTGCAATGAAAGCACGAAATTCTGACCAGCTGTTGAGGAGCACCGTGCCATGTATTACGCTTTGAAGACGAAATCTCGAAGGTGTGGATGCCATCAAATCACTAAAGCTTAATACTACGTTGAAAGTGGCAAAGCATGCTGATTGCTTGTGCTTGAAAGCACTACCTTGCACTAGATTATCGTCAAAGGCAATGCTCAAAGGTATGAAGTGCACCCCCACACAAAGCTCGCGCCTGCCTTCAACCCAGCTGCGTGTCATGCAAATTAAGTTCGCAAAATGAAATAGGTGGGCATCACACTGCAGAATACGCGCACTTAGTGTACTTACTCGCGCATTTTCACTCGGCTCCTAGTTTTTTTTTTTTTTTGCTTGAATCACAGTTATCTACTTGCGGCGAAGCTGAAAACACCACACCGGCACTATTTCCGTGGCGCGTCATAATCGTCGCAGAGAACGCTAATATCCTCTTGCTGCGCTGCTTGTTTTGGCATCCAAAGACGACGCAGTGGTGCTCAGACGAGCTCTTACACGCTGAAGCGGCGTGAACGGGTACTTTTTCGCACTTTAAAGCCTCAGAACTGCAGCTTGCCATGTTTACTTGGTGCAACCCGCGAGCCTCGGCAGCCCGGTCAGCCCGGCGTCTGGGTGCGAGAGTATCCGCTCGGCTTGCCAGCAGCCTGGGTGCGAGACAGGCGTGTTCTGGTGTATATTCCTGTGGCGGTATTTTGTAAGCATTCCTAAACCGGACGGAGGCGGTCCGTCCGTTTGAGTCGCACGTGACTAGTCAATGTGAGCACGCGATTCGTCGCGGCGCTCGTCACGGCTCACATTGACCAATCGCGTGCGACTCAAACGGACGGACCGCCTCCGTCCATTTTAGGAATGCTTACAAAATAACGCCGCTGATTATAGCCTTGATGTCTCATTTGCAGTTTTGTGGTGCAAAAAGAGTCACAGTCCCGCCGAAAGGCCTATTTTATTTTATTTGACTTGTAGCGCCAGCCATTGGCATTAAGAAGAACCAGAAGTATGCTTAAGAAAAACCAGGCGGTGCTTAAGCGTGTACTATCACCCGCGAGATGGCGCGAAGGACGGGCTTTAAAGCAACGTTCCTAGATTATGTTTCAATTTGAAAACTGCCCTTGCGACGCCCACGATAAAAGGTCCCTTTCTGTACTCACTCGCGTTGTGAAACACCGCGCGGCACGAGACGCAAATTGGTCACTCCACGTGCCGCAGATTAAAAAAAGAAAGAGTTATGTAAGAGCGTATGGCTGTGCATAATCGACACTTTCAGCGCGCTTCTTAAATGCAAAGAAGTAACAAATAGACCGATCTCACCGCGAGTTGCACTACGCCACCGCTGCCGCAAGGCATGCCGGTACTTAGAATACTCGGTACGTTCAGCTCAGTGCTGGGCAGTATCGAAGATACATGTATCTTCGATACTATCGTAGATACACTTTGGGTATCTTGTATCTGTATTTCCGATACTTTGAAGAATGTATCGTGTATCTTAAGATACAAGATACTGCGATCGCCCCACCACCGTGAATGCACTGCATCTATTCTCCCTTTTTTTTATCTTCCCTCCTCTCTATTTCTCGTCTTTCTATTCCCCTTCCCCGATCCCCCAGTGTAGTGTAGCCAACCGGAAGTGCTTCTGGTTAACCTCCCTGCCTTCTCCTTTTAGGGGCGAAGCTCCTTAAGGCGGCACCCGTTCGTCCCTCGTAATCGTCGTTGTCGTAGTAGTAGTAGTAGTCGTAGTCCGTAACAAGTCTTACGCTTTGACCTCCAAGGTGGTGCCGGTGGGAGATTTTTCCTGTGCGTTGTTAAACAATAAAAATTCGCAGCGTGCGCGTTAACTAAAAGCTGAATTCTTCTGTCTCTCATTCCCCATTAGCAGCCATTGGCATGTTCCAGTAGGAAACGTTAGTAGAAGTAGAAGTGTAAGTGTTAGCTAAAAGCCGACTTCTTCTGTCTCTCATTCCCATTAGCAGCCATTGTTTACCTCCAAGGTAGTGCCTGGTGAGATTTCTCCTGTGCGTGATTAAACAATAAAAATTTTGTTCAAAACGCCGTTGATTGATGAAATAAACCAACGAAAGACGCCAGATGTTTTGTAAAAGCAAAACGAAAGAACGCCAGATGTTTCTAAAGCAAAACGAAAAGACGCCAGCTGCTTAACGAAAGACGCCAGATTTTTCTAAAGCAATGGTTTTCTAAACAATGAAAATTCACAGCGTACATGTAAATTAAGTGAGCTGCAAGTCGTCATAACTCATCGAACCTTTAGTATAAACGCGCCCGATCTCACGTCTGTGATGATGTACTGGGCAGAATTCACGGAAGATTCACGGTTTACCGATGAACCTCCGCAGCTTCGCCCACTCATCATCATTCACTCCGTGGAGATGTGATTTTTTTTCTGTTTCCTTCCTGCCCCACCACCATGCGAAGCTATAAACGTTGGCTGAACTTCGCTTCTAAAGCTGATACTGCTGCCGCTAAGTCACCAGAATAAAACTAAAGGCAGGTGCATTATTTGATATTTCCGCAAGAGCTTCCCAGCGAGGATAGGCGATAAGCTCTGAGCGTCCCTGTATATTGGTTGAGTTACGAGGTGGCACTCGTGACGTCTCGACAGACGAGCGCGCGAACATCTGCGCCCAGCCGAATTTTTGTTTAATCATTATTTTTTTAGTTTTGGTCAGTGCCATCGCCACTTGGAATTTAGCCACTCTCCTTTACCGCGTACTACAATGCGTGCGGCGCCTTTTGCACACATGCTGATGACGCTGAAGAGTCATTATCGAAGTTCCTCTTGTGTGGTGCTTCGTTACGAAGTCTGAAGAATGCAAGAATGGCGGGTTGTTTTGCGTCTCGTGGCTTTCACACATCGGCGATTTGAAGGATCTCGTGGGTGTAAGTTTGCATTACATGCGATAAGATTGACTAATATGTAAATAAGATTCCAACAGCTATAGTACCAACGGTACCGATGCTGGATTTAACAGAACAAGCATTCACCTAACAGACGTTATCTTGGCGTACGTCATTTTTTATTTTATTCAAAGAGTTTTTAAAATCATAATTTGATTGTTAGCAGACGTTTTTTCTTAGCTGTCCATTCCATACATTACCTATGACTCTATTTTTTTTCTGCCGGTCTGTTTACTGCAGTATGCCTTTAACGTGCTGCCAAGGTAAGCTCTCTGCTTTATTCCCAGTTTTAACTGTCTGCGTCGTTTCTGCTACTGTGTACATATTTATATTCCACTTGAATTCCATAGTAATATGGGCGTGCCTTGAGTCTACAGTAACGATAATTCGGCTTACTGCTAAGTAAAATAGCAAAATTGAGTTGGCATTATAAAAACGTAAATTATCAGGCGCCATCTTAAATACGTTCGCAAAGGTATTCAAGAAACACTGTTATACCAAATTCTCCGTTTTTCTTATGAGCGTACCAATGAGTCGTTTTACACAATTTTCTACAGACACTGAATTCATTTTTGTCGTAGTTGTGAGGGGTTAACCGCCACGGTTGTCTAGTAGTTAGGGTGCTTGACTGCTGGCCCGAAGGACGCGGTAGCCGGATTTCGATGAAGGGAAAATGGTAAAGGCCCGTGTGCTTATATGTAGGTTTTAGGACCCCAGGTGGTCAAAATTTCCGAGGTCTTCGTACAGCGCCTTTCATAAACATATCGAGGTTTTTCGACGCAAAACGCAACAATTATTAACTCTTGGGGGTGCTTCGTGTATCGTGTTTCTGTACTTATTCGCTGTGTTTGATACGGAACTGCTTTTCTATTTTACTTAGATATATTTGTTTTCGTTGTTTAGGCTTCCCTGAATTCTATTACTGTTGCTGATCACCAGGTAATCGGATCTAGTATAAGTGGCAATAGTGTGGATAGCGGCGGTGTCCTGCAGCGCTTTGCGCAACTGTACGATACGTCTGAAACGTTTCTGGGCTGCACATGTTCTTGGTGACGTACACCTATCCGGTGATCCGTTATTGCTAAAACCGTAATATGTTTACTGGCAAGGTAGAACTCCACAGCGGTATTTGCTCCATCGTGCGGAGGCTTCTTATTGAAGTTCATGTGGTTAGTTGACAACCCGCTTACTGGTCAACAAGCAGAGCAGCGACTCCCATGAATTACAAACGCTACAAGTAAGAAGCGCTATCAGCGAAATGTGTAAAGAGCAGTCACGTTAAGCAGCTAACCCAACGCCAATAACTTGTTTCGGAAAGAAAGCAATATATCTTCAGCGAGAAATACAAAACTTTTGAGATAATAACAGTTTCCATTCAAGTGAAATACAACTGGTTGCCGTTAATAAATTTGGAAGCGAACATTGATGTGCATAGGCGTTTAAAGGCCAACTCCGGCGATTTTTCGAGTTCGATGGATCTCAATGAAACTCACTGGGTACGTTCCTTTGCACGTTTCCGTCATTTATGCCAAATTACAGGCTTGAGACATGCGCAGATTGTTTACAAATGAATTTTAAAGATTGTCTGCAAACATCCTCCTGGCTTCCCACAATTATTGGCAACATTGCGTCTGTGACGTGAGTATTGGGAAGGCGGCGGAAGTGACGCAGCCGAGGGCACCGCTAACTTCGGCGCTTCGGCCGCTACAGCGAGCGTCTGCTGTGCACAAGGCGACAGACAGCGTTGGTTTGGCCGGCACTTCGCTGGTCGTCCCGGCTGTCACAGTTTTCATACTCCGCGCCGGCGTGACCGGCATGCCTTGCACGACTTCCGGTTCGTTCGTAACAACATCTACGTCATACGTAGACAGTACACTCGTTTGGGTTTCGGTTTCGGTGTTGCGCTTTTTTGCTTATTTAAAATTATTCTCCAATTTGCCGAGTATTTCTGCTATCGGGCCCGTAAGAGGAGCGTCTCAGGAACATAAAAGCACCATTACTTTTACATGGCCAAAAAATCGCCGGAGTTGGCCTTTAATGCGGCATTATAGTATAGATATATAATAAAAAATTTGAGAATGTATCGAAGTATCTTAAGATACAATTGGAATGTATCGTATCGGATACAATCAGTGTTGCAGTATCTTGTATCTGTATCTCAAATACTTCTTGCCTGAGTATCTTGTATCGTATCGCGATACAATTTCAAAGTATCTTTGCCCAGCCCTGGTTCAGCTGCATATAGTGGGTGCATCGGCGATCTGCTAACAAGCTTTAGCAGCCGTATTTGGATTAATCGCGATGGTTGGGTTCACGTGCTGCGTGCTGGAATGCTACAACAGCAACCTGAAGCAAAAGGACTCGGATTTGACGCGTTTTCAAAGGATGTCAGGCTCCGACGGGAATGTGTGCGACAGTGAACGAAGTGGGACGGAGCACCGCGCACTTTCAACGTATTGTTCAACGTGCTTGTGAATTCCGTGTGTATATTGCATGGTAATTTAGCAGCGCTCTATTGCGTCATAACAAGATTTCTGCGCGAGTGATGTGCCGATCAGCGACCGCAAAACTCCACACAAAGTGTGCTCGATCCCCTCGCCGGGGCGACAGATTGAATACAACGTGTTTTCCAGGGCAAAACAGCGATCGGCTTAAATATATAGCGATACCTAAACCGACGTCTCATCAAAAGATATGGACGACTGTCAAGTGTCTAGTATGAATGAGACCTGTGATACAAGCCAGACTTATAACTGCATGCTGTGTACAGCTCGAGCGGTGGAGTGCACGGCGAAAACTCGACCGTTCCGGCATCGCAGCCAACTTCGCCGCCGGTATTTACTATTACGTTTCAAAAAATATATTATCGCGAATGCAGCGTAAAGAAGCAAACAGCGGTAGCAACGCTTCGTTCTTATATGAGCGTAGGGCGGCCTCTATTGGCGTAACGTACACTGCAGCTTTGAAGCGGTATAGGCCTACCTACGATATCGGCGCCCAGCCATCGGCTGAGGCTGCCGCCGCCGGAACTGAGCGGGCTACTTCTCATCCACCGCATTGTGTGTGTCACCGAAACCTCTTAGCGTCGAAGGACTCTGCTCTTAGTGACTCATCCATCCCTTGTGCAGCAGGAAATATTTTGCTGTGCACAAGATTTCCGTGACGTTAAACTTTTGCAAACAGCATGCGGCCAGTCATCGCCCCGCGGACGCGCTTCTAACCTGCTTCACGGCGACTTCATTCACATTTAACGCATCACTGTGCTCGAAGTCCTGCGTTGAGAACACAGTGTGCATTGAAAGTACTGCTTGAACAAAAAAGAAGCGCGAAAAGCTTTCTTCTTTTTTTTCCCGTCCCATCGGTTTTTTTTTTTCCCCGTCTTCATAGTCGCTGAGAGCTCTACGCAGTTTGGCCTAATTATTTTCCGCACACTGTAACTTGTATCGCTCGCGTGCTGACGTTCACTAAAGAAGATTGTTGCTCTCATGACAACAGGAACGTGATTTCTCTTTTATCTAATACTTATTGAACGAAGCGACGCGAGCGCATCAACACGACGAGACGACCTGGCCACATGTAAGCGTTGTCTACTGTTCTTTATTTTTCTCTCTTAACGCTAGGATATGCAGTGTAACCTGAAGTAAAATGACATATATTAAAGCTCCGGACACAGTTTAACACAGCGTTCAATGATCTTCTGTGACGAGGATTCATGCCAAACGGCAATATACCTGAAGCACGCAGCAAGCAGCCGCACCAGCACTGCTCAGAGTACTCCAGCTAAGATGGCGGCAGTGCCGCTGTCGAAAACTCGCGCATGCGCAGATCATCTGGTGAGATCGGTCTATTGGGACAGTTGTTAGCTCACACTCGTTCCGTGTGCGCTCTTTTCGTGTCTCATTTGTGCTTCAGCAGCGCGCAGCAAATTTCGGGGCTTTCGGGTCGGCCCGGGCCCGTGCAGTGCTATAGTATGAAATCTCCTTTGACTTGCCCTCTGTGTGTCCGTTTTCTCGCTGCTCCAGAGTGTACAGTGAGCGTTAAAATCACCAACTAAAAGCAGCGGTTCTGGTAGCTGCGCTGTTAAGTCATCGAGTTGTTGGATTACATGTTCATAAGGCGGAATATAATCTGAACAGATGGAGGTGACTTTGTTGGATAAACTCGTTACAGCTACGGCTTCGAGGGAGGTATTTTCCTTGATTTCACGGGTAGGAATGCCACCTTGTACGATTATGGCAACTCCTCCTGAAAGTCGGCTGGCATTCTCCCGGTCGCTTCGATCAACCGTAAAATGTTTTACAATAATGATGTTTTTCGGGTCTAGATTCCTTGCTTGTAGAGACATTGCTACGGGTGCAAAGTTCTCTATAATATCTTTAATGTCCCTCAAGTTGTTATGAGGCCCCTACAATTCCAATGTACTATGAACGTCTTGATACACTAAAACGAAAACAGCTATATGTGCTCAGGTAGTGTTCCTACCAATCCATCATCCGACCAAAAACTTTAGTATGCCGCTGCTATTTGGAGCCCGCATCAGGCTTATCTAAGAAAACACTTGAGGCATTACAGAAATGCGCAGTACGATTTATTCGTTCTTCATATTCGCATCATGTCAGTGTGTCATCACTGGAAGAAGAATCATCCTATCAACTCTTGCACTTCGTCGCCGCTTGCTACATAGCTCTGTCCCACAAGTAGTATTACAGCACTGACCGCCCAGAATTTATCACCCCTCAGCCCGCATATCTGAACGGTAGCGGTCGTGCCTTGCAAGTCACCAGACCACGCAGCGCCCCCTATATTTTCTGGCCCTTCTTCCCACGTGCATGCCTGAATGGAACGACCTTTCCCACAGCAATGCCGCCACTACCTTCCCTACTTTATTCGTGCTAAGTGTAGCACATCGCCTGTCGCGCAATTAACATATCTGGTTATTTGTTATATATCACCCCTTATACCCAGGCAGCACACCGCCATTGGACCGATCTTTGCCGAACGTCGGCAAATGACGGCAGCAATATTGGCCCACGTCGGCAAATCACGCTCGCGCTACTTTCCCCCACATCGACCCGACGTCGGCTAGCCGCCGTCAGCAGGCAATGAAGCATTCTGCCGTGGATTCCTAGATTCGCAAAGTCTTTCAGTATACCATAACCACTTCGTGTGTCAAGTCTTCACTCACATGTGGTGTCGTAGGCTTTCCCAGGTCAACTGCTAGCAGTGTTGCAAATGTAAGAACGCTTCAGGTATTGTGTGTTCTGTGTTGGTGGCCTTTCCTGTACCCACACTGATGATAGTCTAGTAGGTTCTCTATTTCGAGGCTATATGTTAGCCTGCTGTTATTATACTCCGATATGATTTTGCCATGCATCTTGTAAGCGTTATAGGTCTAAGGTCTATAGCTTCCGGTCACGTTGGTGGTTTTCCAGTTTTCCGAAAAGGGACTGTGATTGCCATTTCCATATGGTGGGCATTATGCCAGTTTCCCCGATCAAATTGCAGAACTTTAGTAGTGCTTCGACAGCGGCCTGCGATAGGTTCGCAAGCATTGCGTAATGAACTCTGTCCGCACTGACCGCTCTCTCTTCCCTGCTGAGAGCACAGTGTTTAGCTCTTGGAGTGTTAAAGGTGTGTTAACGGCTTACCCAAACTCCTGTTATCGCTAGTTTCTGTTTTCGGTTGCTGTTTGTACGCAAGCAAAGATTGCATGCAATTAGGTGAGCTGGATATGGTGTAAAAATGTTCTGTTAGAATGTCCGCTTGCCCTCTAGGGATGTCTGTGTACCTGGGTCTGTAAGTAAAGGTACTGTGTATGGGGTGTAGTCCTCCGCTGAACTTTCGAACCTGGTCCCACATATTTTTTCATGATTGAGCTTGAGCTGATTGTAGATGTTTCTGCCAGATGATTTTTCCGCCTGCCTCCGGACATAACGCGCTTTTGCCTTGGCCTGTTTGAGGTTTATCAATTTACTGTAGGTGGTAACTTTCAAGATACCCCATGCCTTATTTTGCAGTTTCTTTACCTGTGTACATTCTGGCGTCCACCAGGGGTACAGCTTCTCTCGCACAATATTCGATGATTTTGGTATTGCTTTTGCTTTTTCTGCTGCTGTGATTAGTTCCGCTGTGTGTTTTCATTCATTTCGTCTACGCTTTTTTTCGAATGTGTGTGCGTCTTCGACTTTCGCGTTCTTCCTAAAATGAGGCCAATCCGCCTGTTGTAACTTCCAGCGGCGGGTTTAGGGCTAATGTAGGAAAGGTGGCTGTCCTTTGCACGATGGCAGGAAATTGTTCACTTCCATATGAGGCGTCGATGACCTCCCATTTAAAATAATTAAAATGCATGGTGAGCAAAGGCTCAATCAAAACAGCAAACCTTGGTACGGTTGGTGAAAAACCCTAGGTCAAGCAGAATTTAAAATACATATGTTGGGATAGTATGAAATAGAGCACTACACAGGCCTGATTTCTCGATTTTTTGCGCTGAGCAGTTTAATAATGGAATACCAACTAGCCCAATCCCACACTTTACTTGCTACATTAGCTCTGTCCACAAGTTGAATTAAAGCTCACGTGACAACCCAGACTTTATCACCCCTCCAGCCCGCATATCGGAACGTAGCGGTCGTGCCTTGCAACTCACCAGACCCCGCAGACCACGCATTCTGCTGAATGGAACGACCTTTCACTCAATGCCGCCACTACGTGCCCGACTTTATTCCTGCTAAGTGTAAACATCACCTGTCGCGCAAATAAGTGTGGTAATTTGTTATATATCACCCCTTATATATATCCACCCCTTATGTAACACCCCCAAGAGGAAATAAAATGAAATGAAATGAGAGTAAACTATAAAGTGAGTGACGAGAAGAAATTTAAAAATATGGGGACTTTTAAGGTTCGCCTTTAAGAGTGAACGCGATAGCGAAATGCGGTTCCTAGTGCACACTTCAAGCACTAAGTGGTTGAACCGCACACAGACACACACGTGCGCGCGCGCGCTTGATGCGGTCAGGCCAGGAAAGCGGAGGTAAACGCCAACAACACTATGAAGATGCCTTGCTGAGAGCCAGGGAAGCTGAAATGAGCATCGCATCGTGCCGTGATATGGATCCCCAACTAAGAGCGCGGGAAGCCGATCACAGGCGTCAACGACGCCAAAATGACGCTGAACTTTGAGCTCGAGAAGCGGAGGCCAAGCGTCAGCGTCGCCAAGACAACCTTCACAGGAGAGCGACTACCTGACATGAATGTCCCGCCGGCACTTATCTAAGAGCAAGAGCTCTGCTGTAGTCGCATGGCCTCTCGGAGGCCATAATGTTTGCTGTTTGATATGTTTCCGCTAGATGGACAGTTGTCCATTTTGGAGCTGTTTGTAATTTGTTGTGAGTGTGTGTTTTAGATGCGAAGCATCTCTTGCTCGGGGGTATGTCCCTCGGCGTCGGCCTGGTATACCGCACTCACACTACGCATCCGCAACTCTCCTCCTTCCTCCCTCCAACAGCTGCGCGTTACTCTCTCCACTCTCTACCAGCACCTTGGCCGTATTCTCAAACGATCGCAAAAGGCGATAGTATCGCGTTTGGTGACGTAGAATCACATGCGTTCAATAACTGAAGAAACACTTGCCTGTGACGTCATTGTTGCTCTGGGTGTCGGTGTGACGAATGTTTGACAAACAGGAGTGAGTGTACAGTACGAGCGCAGAGCGACCCGAGTGCGGCGTTTTCGAGCGCATGCTGGCTTCTACGCAGTGACCAGGCTTGGCTGTGGCTACTTGAAATATAGGACGTGCTGAAAGTGCTTTCAAAGTTTTTTTGGCGATTATTTATAGCACCGTATAATTTTTAAAGAATGCAACTTGCGTGAAATGTATTTTTGTTGCGAGTTTAACACGGCATACTCGGAGAGTTCAGCTGTTGTGTGCCGCCGCAGCGATATCGTCTCAACATCTCTGTTGCCGGCTCGCGATAAGCCACGCGAGCAACGCACGGTTCATGTTCCTGGGACGTTCAAACACGAAAAACACGGCGCTGGCAAAGAACAAGTACTGATAACACCTCAAGGTAATGCTCGCTGAAAGGTTCAGCGCAAAAAATGCTGCGCGTAATCCCCGAGGATTGAATACTAGAAACTACCGCCTACGTCCCTGAAACACTAGTCTTCACCACCAACCGACGGTGATAAGGTGTGTTCGTTTATTCCAGGCATTTCAGGAGCGCCGTAGAGCACGTCACGTCGACGGAAATACTAGATGACACCCTCACTTTTCCTGTTTTGGTCAATAGCCAATCAGCGCGCACCAAAGGCGATACTCTTGCGATTGTCGCCTTTTGAAGATACGGCCCCTGCTTGCGCTTCCCCTGCGTTCTCGCTTCTGCTTTAGCGGCTCATGCGCTACTCCCCTCCTCTAGGGAGCCTACATGCGCGTGCCTCCGTCTTTTAGGGTGGTGACATGTTAGAACATGGTTGCCTACCACCGGCTTCGGCGGCCACGAAACTTGACGGCCCACATCTTGGTCCCCAGCCTTCGCTCGTTTGCATTGAAGGTAGCGCGGGATCAGAGGGCTTCAACAAAAATGGGGTCGTTTTGTTCATATAGAAGTTTGGAAAGCTGTAGGGTTGTTTTCTGAAGTTAGCCGCCGGTATTCTAGAACACAAAGAACGTATTCGCGAGTAAATAAAAAAATAATGCAGTCCATATGAATTATACCAGCGAACCAACATTCCAGCAGTGTTACTTTGTCATAGTGTTCTATTTGCCTACCGTTTTACGTCATTTTAATTTAGGCACCGAAGCAATACCTGAACTTATATTTGTTTACACACAGCGCTCACACGTTAAAACCCTAATCTGGATATTATATATAAATATAGGCAAAACAAAAATGCCCGGATGATTTGGCCACGATGTTCGTGCACCAAAATGCACGAACCCCAAAAATAAAAGTGATTCCCTACGCACGCTGCGTTGTAATGCACGGCACGCTTTCCGCGCACAGTTGGGAAATATATAGTTCCAAGGACCGGTATCGCCATACACACACATTTCCAATGTCAACCGCAGGTCAAATTAAAACGCAAGGTGTTTTCGAAAAGTGTGGTAACGCTGCTGAAAACTGCGGAGCTAGCCTGCGCTAACGATTCGCAATCGGCGACGTTCGCCTGTTGCGCGTCGGCACGCAACAAAATCAACGTTAAACTGGCAAAGCGCTCGGAGCAGGTGCATTGAACACACGCTTAAGAGCTGTGTGTGATACAACGAGCACTCACCTCACAAACACGGCAAGTAGTAGTAGGCTCCCAGCAATCTCGCTTCACTTGAGCAATCCAACGTTTCCGTCGGTTAGGGCAAGTCGGGAAGCGGAACATTCTTGCACCAATATGCAGCGGTTTGCGCACTGCGCCACGCAGCAGCCTGGCATTTTCACTCCATTGTTGCAGTAGATGCAATTAGTGCGGATGGTGTCATAGCAGAAGCTAGAATTAGAGCGGTGGGGCCAAACGCAGCGCATACCGCAACTTGCACACCCGCTGTCGCTGATCCCGTTGATCGCCGGGCAGATTCCAAGGTGGCGTATCGGCCCCCCAAACCCACCACGAAAGTACGGGCAGTTTAAGGGTAGGTCCTCTTAGTGCGGAAGCGAATGCCGGTTGTGGTCCAAAGACCGAGTCAGAGCCAAGAGTTGATAACACAAACAAAATATGTTCTCAGTTAAGGCAATATAAACATCACACAAACATTCACACTCGGCTGGTATCAATCACAACTCATATAACTCAGATGGTGTTTAAAACAACGGGAATAGAACAAACAGATCGCGCTACAAATGATTTCATGCATTAGAAACTATTCAAGAACATATGTAGTCTTATATATTCACTTGTACAGTCCACAAATCCTTGGAACTTCTCCAGGAACACTCGCGCGCATTCCAGGGCTGGTCGTCGTTGTACCCGTTACATCGTCGTCGGCCCGTTACATGTCTTCTCGGCGACACTATTCGACACTGTTCACTGCTCCCTCGGCGTCATCACTCGATTCTTCAAGATCGACTGACGGCACTGCATCATAAAACACGTGTTCTTTGGCCAACCGAACCACTCTCACTCGAACAGCATAGCGGCATAGCTCCTTCTCTGACTGGCTCAGAAACTCACTGGCCCTCCGTCGCCGCACCTGGGTTCGCGATCGCGAAGCTTCCAGGCCCGTATTCTCAAACGATCGCAAAAGGCGATAGTATCGCGTTTGGTGACGTAGAATTAGATGCATTGAATAAGCAAAAAAAAAGACTTGCCTGTGACGTCATTGTTGCAACTGGCCGTTGGTAACGAATGTCTCACAACACGGGAGTGAGCGCAGTGTACAAGCGCACAGTAACCGTGTACGGCGTTTTCGAGCGTGTGCTGCTGCTTCTACGCAGTGGCCAGGCTTGGCCGCTTGGCTGTGGCTACTTGAAGTGTAAGACGTGTTGAAAGTGCTTTCAACCTTTTTTTGTTCGATTATTTAATGCACAGTATAATATTTAAAGAATGGAACTTTGCGTGAAACGTATTTTCGTTGAGATTTTAACACGGCGTACTTGGAGAGTTCAGCTGTAGCGTGCCGCCGCAGCGACATCGTCTCAAGATCTGAATGTTGCCGGCTCGCGGTAAGCCACGCGAGCAACGCATGGTTCATGCTCTTGGGACGTTCAAACCACGAAAAAACACGCACTGGCAAAGAACGAGTGCTGATAACACCCCAAGGTAATGCTCGATGAAAACTTCAGCGTAAAAAATGCTGCGTATATCCACCGAGGATTGAATACTAGAATCTACCGCCTTCGTCACTTAAATACTAGACTTCACCACGAACCGACGGTCAACGGTGCCTTCGCTTATTGCAAATATGTCGAGAGCACCGTCGAGCACCATGACGCAAAATTGACGTCCGCGGAAATACCAGATGGCGCCCTAACTTTTCCGGTTTGCTCTATAGCCAATCAGCGCGCACCAAAGGCGATACTTTTGCGATTGTCGCCTTTTGGGAATACGGGCCCAGATGTTTCCTCTGCACGTAGCACAGCGAAAGCTTAGGAAAGAGTGACATCGTTCTCGCGCCTTCGTCTGGCGCGGCGTCCTCAGCATTTCATCATTTCTGCTTTCGTAATCCTTGCCTGAGTTTTGATGCGAGCATGCTGGTTGACGGCGGCCGTGTTAAGGGTGGGGGGAGCGCTTTCGCTGCCTTTCGATACTTGTTTATTTTTCTTCGTTGCGCGCGTTCGTTGAGGGAACTGCTGGCGCGGTGATTTCGCGCTGTCCTCTGAAAGCGGAGGCGCGGGCTGCTCGTTTGTGACACGCGCCAAAGTATAGTCGGTGCAGCAGGTGCAGCACATCGGAGAGGGAATGAGTCCGGGGGCGCCGTTGGGGACCAACATGGCGCTCTCGTCACGCCGTTGCTATGTAAACCTGGATCGGCAACACTGTGCTTTGGCGGACGGCGGCACGTAGTGGGACAAACGCTGACGCCACCCTAAAAGACGGAGAGCACATATAGGCTCCCTATCCTCCTCTAGTCTCCTCTCCTTCAAGTGGTAGAGCGCTGCACGCGTTCAATCCCGCGCTTGCTTCGGTTGACTCCTCTGAATGCGGGCTCGACATGCCGCAATTCTCTTCTGCGCAGCGCGGCGATGAGCGCCAGCGAATGCGCGTCCGCTTGCCCCTCTCTCTCCTCACCTACGCTGCTCCCCTCTCGAGCGCCTGTCGACTGCGTTCCCCGCTCACCCTGTGAGAATTAACGGCCAGGCTAGAGGAACACACTACGCGCGTAGTGTTCCGCTTCGCGTTCCACGACGCGAGGTCGGTAGCATGCCCGAAGTCGGTAGCACGCCCAACGAACGCCAACGGAACGCGATCGTGCAAGTGCTCCGGCTTCGCATCGCATCATGGTCCCCTTTAGCGGGAGATGGTGTAATATTTAGCATGTTTTTGGGTGCACTATACAGCCTTTTTCGAAGCATAGCGTCGTGCAAAAAACGTAGTTTGATCGCCTCGCCAATGCGCCTACAAATCGCCGAATGGGCTCATTTTCGTCTCGACAGCTGCCGAACAAAATAAAGAAGATCCCTCAAGGCTGTGCTTAGGTTGCAAGGAACACGGCAAGACGTACGAGAGCCGATGGGAGCTGTTTAGACGCTTGCCGCTAGCGGTAACCTCTCTGGACTCTTCCGTGTCTGCAGGGCATACTTTCATTGAGTCAGCACCGCAAAGGTGCTCCTCATTTGAGGTGCTCTGCGAGGGCGTCGGCTTTTTTGTAGGAAGCTTTCCATTCAGCACCGTTAGTGAAGTCTGCGTGGTCTCTGCGCTACGCTGGCTGGTACCAGCAGCAGTGGAGACTTCCATGCCTCGAGTGGAACATGCACAGTGTGCACCTCCCGACTCTCTTTGTGAGGGCTGCAGTACCGACACTGGGTCCTGTAGTTGGACCGCAGTGCTGACCGACACCATTTGCGGTACCCGTCCTTTCTATACCGCTTGACTGTAGGAGCCCTTCTGCGCAAACTCTACTCGTTTTCTCGCTTCGGTGCATGAGATATTCTGTTGTGCCTTAAGTGTGTGGAATTGTTTTCCTCTTTTCCAGACAGGACACGTTCGGGAATATGCGGCATGTGGGCCCTCGCTGTTGATTCACGCAAATCATTAGTGCATTCCTCACCGCTGTGGTCTTTAGGACCGCACTTCACGCACGTCGCTTTTACTCGGCATGACGGCGACCCATGCCCGCACCTTGGCACCAGAAGCACCTTCGTGGGTTCAGGGTATAGGGTGTTACTTTGAGGTGTAGTGGGCCGCGTGTACCGCAGATGGAAAGATTGTACTTGCGAAAGTTAGCACTACCTGTCTTGTTCTGATTTCTATTCCTTCCCTTCTGATGATGGTGTTGTGAGCGGAAATGACTCGTTGATCAGCTAAGGCTTCGGTTATTCTTCATCGGTGCATTTTACGAGATGAATATCAGAGATCACGCCCGCGGCATATTTTAATTATCGGTGTGGTGTAACAGATAGTTCATCGTCACCCATCCTATTCCTATTCATTTTTCTAATCTTGTTCTTCTACTGCTCATTGTGGACTTCAATCAGTAGATTACTGGAACTCATTTTCCTGGGGTCGTAGTCACCATTAATGCATCCTTTGATGCCTTTGGCGACTGGGTCGTTTGCCGAATCACGAGCCTAAGGGGTGTGTTGCCTCCGCCAGGGGCATTAAAGGTCCAATTACTCGGCGTTGGCTCAACCCCCAAGATGGTCTTTTCTGCGGATGCGGTTGACTCACGCACGGCGGGTCTTGTAAGCGGCGAAATCCCCCGTTAGCTCGGGTCCGTGGTGTCGCTACACGCCAAGCGCCCGCTTCCGCAGACGCCCCTGCGGGGAGTTATAGCTTCGCTCGCATCCTATGCATCCACTTGTTCTAAAGTATTGCATTTGTTTTCAAGAGCACTCCAAATTTTTATCGTTTTTAAGCTGGTCAAATCTCTAGGTGTCGCGAGACAGCGCCTTTCAAAGACCATCGCGTGCAGTTCACAACGTCGCAGAACAAACGCGTAGGCATTTCGAAATCTTACAAATAACTGCAGTAACATAACAAACTGAATAAAGTGCCAATATAATTTGCACAAACAACACATACAGTACCACAAATGCGTGGCGCCCTGAGGGTTCGCGGAACCGAGTTGCCGAATCGCTTGCCCGGACCTCCCGCGAGAGAGAGCCGTCCGTAAATCATACCAAATCCCAAAAAGAGACCGACTACTCTTCATGCGCCCGCGTATCCTGGCGCTATCAGGTTGGTACTACCGCAGGAACTGTGCCCTCCCTTGTACGGTGACGAGTACGCTACTTAGCACGCGTTGCTCGCCGCAAGATGTGCGGGTGCCATGAGACAAAATGGCCTTACAGGTGGTGTATTGTATCCCCGCTCATCTAAGTTGGTCAGTTTTAGCGATTGATTTTGGTCTTTCCCTCTGTACGATGAGAGTGAACTCCGCTTTCACATACCTAGATCACTGGCTTTTATCTGGCTTGATACGATTCCTATGTCGTGTGTTATGCTTGTATCCTTGCACATTGTAATTCTATGTCGTCTTTCCTTGTCATTTAGGGCTTTTTACATGCACATTCCCTATTTCTATGCTTTCTAGAGAACATCTTCCTCATACGAAGTCAGGGCCGTAGGCAGAAAGTTTTTTCGGAAGGGGGGGTGCACTGCCTTCATTTGAAGTGGGGCTGGACAAGCAGATGTGGTGGAGTGCCATTTCGTGCTCTGTATGCCATGGCAAAAAAAATTAAGGGGGCAGGCCACGGGGCTGGTTTACCACCCCTGGCTACGCCACCGTACAACATCGATTTCGTCGCGTGCGAATGCTGCTAGCATTTTTTTCCGTCATTTGCAGACTCAATGCCATAGTTTGCCGACTGCTTGTTCTCTTTCACATTTCGCGTAGAAGTCACCCACGACGGTGGCGTAATTGGCTTATACGTTTTTTTCTTGATTTTCCTTATACGAACATGTACAGGATATAAAACGTTGAACGCTTGAGCTTCATCTTCAAGAGTAAAACATGATAGCGTAATCGGGCCCCGTGCGCATGTTTACTTAACTACCATCCTAGCTTCGGTTCTCAATGCGTGCTTCAAGCATCCCTCAAGGAAACAAACTTCTGTACTCGTAACACTCGCCGCTTCAAGCTTTCCTAAGATGCCTGCTACAAGTAGGGTTGCGCAGTGCCCACTAGGGCATTTTTTTGCGAATAATCGAAGGGCCCACTACGTGCCATAATGACACGCCAACATCCGCAGCTGCTACAGTCACATAACATAGTCAGAAATTCTTGCAAAGTGGAATTAGTGGAGCCCCCCCCCCCAACCCTGTTCAATAAAAGCTTTTTGAAAGCGTTCGGAGACATTTCAGAGATGATCTTAGCCACGTAAACAAGCCGGTCATTATGCATGATGTGCACCGTCTTCTAAACTATAAGCGTCTTGCACGTACCACCCTTACGATGTCGTAGAAGTCTCAGATAAACTAATATGGAACGTCTTCTAGCCTATGTGCTGTCTGGGGTTGGGACTTCAGTTCGCATGTTCCACTGTGCTTTCACTTGGATAAGAGTAATACATATTGAACTGTATCGTTCTGAGTAAAGTTCAACCACCTTCGCTATGCCATTACCTGTGTAATATGCCTCCTTATCTAGCAGTACTTGCATTGTGGTCCCTGCTTCTTCAGTATCCCTTGATTACACAATCCTTGGCCTCGTTTATTTTATCACAGGTGTAATCTTCTCGAGTTCAACAAGGTGAGTCTTCGAAAAAAACAAGTTTTATTGCGATAGCAATTATATGGGCAGTCTCGGCTGGATTTTGCCGTCGCCGTCGCCGTCGCCGCCGTCATGCACCGTATATGTATAAGTATGTATATATATATAAAGGCCCCAAAGAAAAATAACTCAGAAAAATGCTTCCGAAGCGCGGAATCGAACCGGGACTTCTTGCTCCGCAGCGAGCGGCGCTATCCACTACGCCACGAAACGCAGATCCTCCACGTAGCTAACGGCGAGCGTTATATACACAACGTTTAGCGCTGGACGGACTCAGAGACAGAAGGCGATAATAAGCGTTTCTTCATTACCAGCGAGGTGGCGCTAGAAGCCCGACGGGCGCATTTAAAAGTCGTCGGCGAGCTCGCTCGCTTCTTCTTATATTTGCGCATGGGAGAAGCTTGCCCTTCCGCTGTCTGCTCGCGCGTTTTCTCGTGGCGCGGGGTAGAGGAATGTTTCACGCTTTCACCGCGATGTCCGCGCTCATGTTACGGCGCGCGTACGAATGTCACTCGAGCTCAGGGACGCCGCTAAACGAACAAACAGAAGATGAGCGCGAACTATCAAGTGTCAAAGCTCGACACTTGAAGCACGCTAGTTTCCTTCGCTGCTTCGGCCGCCTTTGCAAAGAAGCGCTGTTCAAATTGAGAGTATCCATGGCGAGCCTCACTTCGTATAGCATTAGTTCCTTGCTATCGCATTCATTGCTTCACCCTTGCGGCGAAACTGTTACTTTTTTTCTTCAATCTATGATTTACTTACCACACGTATAGCTCAGAGCGCCATCTTATACGCAGTTCAATTGTATGACGCCATATTTCATGGCAGATAAGAAGGCTCAATACATTATAACAAATCAAAGCTAACGCGAAGCAGTTCGCGTGGGCTTCTGAATTTACGAGCGGTAATACGAGCGGATAAATAGCATAGGCACTCGCAGATTCCATAAATCAGTGGCGCAATCATTGTTCTCGTATGCATCGCCTTATGAATGTCTGACAATAGTGGCAGGAGTCGGCAATCCGGAGGTAGTCTTTTACTTCAGTACCTTGGTCCATACAAGTTTAGCGCACCAATGCGCAGTTGCCTCTGTTGCCTCGGTTAGAACGCTGATCTAGTGAACGTTACAGGAGAAACTCTCAAAGCCAACGCAATCAAGATAGGAATCGCAGAAGTGCATACAGTTGTACCAAGGTAAGGCCAAATGCTTCAGCTGAAAGTGCTGGAGAAATCTCATTGAAGTGCAGAGGTTTTTTTTGGTCACTTTTACGGTCATTCCAGAAGCTTCTAAAATGTTCAGTGTAATTGGGCCGAGAGCCAACTTTTCTGGTCACTTTACAACTGCCTTTCGGTTTTATGTTATCGACCAGCCGCGGAGAACCGTCCTATCTGCGTAAAATTTAACAGAATTCTGAGCTACTCGTACCTTACTGCAGCTACCCTGGATGACTCCACGAGAAATCGAAAATGTCTGTCCTGTCAATAAATTGCTTTGCCTGGGTTTTTTACATGTCTGTGGGCACATTCAAAGTGCACGCAACCGCAAATTTTATTCCGAAACCAGTCCCTGCGCGTCGAAAAAATACTTCATGGTGGCCGCGCGGGTGTCAAGTTTTAGCTCGCGCATTATTTTTCGGATTTCACGGCCGAATCTAATGCGAGCTATAAACGTTTATGTCGAAGATTTTTGCTGCTGCATTTGGTACGTATTTTTATGAATTACATCATGCTTACTTTATGCCTTCTTCAAAGGAAAAAAAATGTGAAAAAATACCAAACACAGCCCAAACGAAAAACGTTTGCTAAGTTTGGTGCACCTGGGCGCGTTTCCTATTTCACACAGAAACTTCACAGTAGTGTCAAAATAGAAAAGAGCTCTTGAAACATTTCTGCGGAAAGACGTTTTCCTATAAGCAGCACAAAAGAGCAAAAAATAGCTAAAATGCGAGTTTTTTTTTCAAAGCTCATTTTCAAAATTCAATGAAAAAACTCTGGTCTCAATCTTGACGACAATTTTTTACCGAAGAGCGCTTCTGTCATTGAAAACACTGTTTTAATATCACATGTTTTCATTTGCTTCGTTCACGAGATAAAACGGGCCAAAGTAACCCTTACTGTGTGCGTTCATTTCAGTTGGAGGCTATCAGCTGTTGATGCTATTGATGGAAGGTCTCAGCTTGCATTATGCGTAAATCTACAGTTTTAAATATTTTGCGGCAGCAAAGCTTTGCTCTGGTGGCTGGTCGTCAAGAAAAATGTATGTCAGATTTTATTTGTGTCTAGCGTGTGTGAAAGTGGGCTGCTTTCCTCTCTCTGAATGGCTAACGCGTACACAGTTTACAGCCTACAAACTCGCCTACAGGCATCAGAGGAAAGGTGCGAGGCATTTCTGAAGAAATGCCTCGTCTACCTCATTAGCGTTTTCACAGATGTAGGAAAGTTTTCCATGAGGCGCGTATAGCGTTGCTAGCAGACCTCGCAGGTGTTGCGAAGGTCCTCAGCCTATGGCAGTAGATTCTAGATGTAGGCAACAACAAAAAACAGCAACGAAAAAAGTAAGGCTACGAAAACGTTTTTAACAAGAAAGTGTTTTTTTGCCGGGGTCCACCACGGCTCCACTGACGTATTTCCGTCACGCCGGCGGCTCCATATGATATATGTTCCGCGCCGGCGGGTGTTGCATATCCTAGAGTCAATTGGAGAATCGGTGGCTGTGTCGCGCGATGGCGGTCGGCTATACAATATGAACGTGATATTAGAGCTACTATCATGGTTCGTTCGTTTCCTCGGAATGTGTCCTTGTGCAGAATGTAGGGATGCGAATGGCGGGAGCTAGGGCTTTGTTGCAAGAGGCAAACGATCAGGCGCAGGAGTCTGTGTTTGTTGACGCGGCACCGATTAACGGCAGAGATGCTTATTCAGTGGTGGTGGCAGATCGCAAATGGAGCGTTCGAAATGGCCGCTTTCACTTCTACAAAGGACCGGGAGTGGCTGAGTAGGTGGCTATCGCTCCAGCACTAATTGATTCAGGCGGAATTTTCGTCTTTAGTGACTCGCAATCTGTGATTAAAGCCTCCTCGACGGGACTTGTTGCAGAATCTGCGTACACACTGATGCATGGTTGGGATATCACTTCGTACACAGTGACTTTGGTTCCCGACGCGCATGGGGTCAGTGGAGGACGCCTCACGTAACCTCAATGCGGCGGCGCACAGGAGGCACGAGCATTTCTGTGCCATGCACTCCGTGGGGAGGCTAGATCTCTTGCTCCTGAGCTCATGGACCAGCTGTTAACCTGCAACGAGATCACCAAGCACTATTACGCAGGACGCAGGGCATTCACCCTGCCACATTCTAATTTAATTAAATAGGCCACAGGAGGGGTAAATTAGGCTTTCAGCAGAAACGGACGTTCTCTAACCGGCCTTCATGAATAAAATCATTCTGGAGTGCGCGGTGTCATTCTATACTGCAGTAAGTGTTGGAATTTGCTCGATTTAGATCACATTCTCTGGCGCTGCTAGGCGTCGGCCGTGATGGTCTCAATGCGAACAGTGGGGGCAGCGAATGCTGCACAGTGACGTGCTGAAGGGCCAAATCAGGGCTGTGATTCAGCCATGATTAGGGCGGTACATTCCCTTTGAAACTAACCAGCCAAGTAAGTAAATAGGTTTAGAATGTCTCTTGGCTAGCTCTTCATAATTTCTACTTTTCCGTTCGCAGTTTAGCGAGCGAAAATAATGTCATAAATATGGATGATACCTAATGACATGAATAAGGAGACATATCATGTTAGGACTGTGTCATGTTAGAGCACAAATGACAAGACAATTTGGGGTCGTTTTGACACGGATAGCAAAATGGCATGTCGCTGCAAAATTACATCGGACATATGATATTCACGTAGAATGATATACCGCATCCTTGATAGCCCCCGTGAAGTCCTCACGGCAGTTTCTTATTAGTTGATCAGGAGGTGTTCTTCGTTCATTGACACGATTATTATCGCATTTTTAAAATTCTCAGAGACATATTCAGGCAACACTTATACAGTATGGTTTCCTAACGGCTGCCGAAATCTTCAGTACCTTAACGTTTCTTCGAAAAAGATATATTTGCTTTCATATAAGTGATGCGTCTTCAAATCTTAACACAAAATCATTTTATGCCATAGTCCACCATGACTTCACTGACATCATATTCGTCACATATGTGACGTCGGTAAAGTGCTTACAACAAGATGACGAAACTAGAAAGAAAAAGTTTCGCTATTTTGCATGACCTAGGATTCGAACTCACAACCTCTGTACCCACAACGCTTTACCTAATGCGCTACAGACGCTGAAGCAGCCAGCCTTGTAAATGTTCCTTTTATATTTCACACATTCTACGTTTCATAGTGACCTCGGTTCGCGTTGGGAAGTGTCGCCGTCTTGGACAGGTGAGGTGAAGTACTACGTCATGACACTGACGAGTGCCGACAGGACGCGCTTTGGTAGTCTAAGCGCAGCGGAGGCTGGCTCCCCGAGTCCCACTCCATTTTGTTTCAATGCAGTTTGAGTGAGTGCTTTCTTCCCGTGAGAAGCACGCCAGCGGGCAGCGGGGACGCCTTCGAGCGTTGAAGCCTACAGCTACGAGATCTGCCTCTCGCGTTCCTGGATCGCTGTGTGGCAGTGGGTGGATGAGACGAAGCGTAGCTTCCCAATTCAGAAGAGCGCGCACCATGCTGTTTCCCTCCTCAAATGACGACGCTTTCAATGAGCGCAGATCGAGTAGCATTGATTATGCGCTTGTTCATCTAATTTTGCTCGGGATCGTTCATACGCTGTGTCAGGTATATGTAAACTACTGCACTACCACAAAGCTTTTATAATGGTCATTGACATCAATCGTCGGCATGGAGATGTGCTAATAAGATCTACGTAAGTGCGTCCACATCGAATCTCCGCCCATGCCCAATTTCCTGGGATGCAGACGTCAAACATGGCACTGTCTATAGAGCATGGAAAAGGAGATGGGGGGTTGCTTTATAGACGATTTTCCGCCATGTTTGATCACGTGATCGTAACTGGCCTTCCCCCAGCCATTTGCCCCAGCCAACGCATTGGGCCAGCGAAGCGGCCGTGGCCGTACTACACAAGCTGGTTGCTGCAGGGTGTAAGCAAGTCACATGCTTGCTCAGCAAAACATAGTTCTACATGTAATCGCCTCAGAGTTGAAAACGTTGAGACATTTGCGTTTGTTTGGTACGTACCACGCCACAACGATAAGGGATATGTTTAATGTGCGTCGTATTTATGGTGTACGTCTTTAATTGTTGTATTAGCAACCGCCAGTAGCTGGGGTTACAAGCCAACATGGCAGCACCCATGCAGACGCGACACCCCCGCTTCGATCCGAACTCGCGCTTGCTACTCGCCCACTGTCCTCACAGCAATAAATAAATGGCAAAATCGGCCATCGCTTTGTGTCAACTCACGCTGGAGAAGAAACGTCAGGTATGCTTTGTCTTTATTATTGCGATCAGCTGTGTTTATTTAGGCATGCCTGCTAAGCCTTGTCTCGGACAATATGAGAATGAATCTTGGAAATACTGCAAAATACCGACGAGTACATCGCTCTCGAAGCTTCAGGATGTGAATATAAAGCAAATAAATGCGTAGGTTTTGAACTTACGGGACACACAGCGCAGGACGACTACGTGATAAGTTCGAGGCGGAAGGAAACTACATCCACAGGTGCCGCCATGTTTACTTTTCCGGCACTGCCGTCTGCGCCGTCTGCTCGCTTTTACTCGTGTGCGCGCAGACGCTATGGGAACGCCGAGCAGACGACGCGACGCGGATGGAGACATATTGAGCAGCGCTGCCAAAGGACACGGCAGGGGGATGGCCATGGAGACGGCCACGGTAGGGGGACGGCCACGGTGCGGTGACGCCAGTGGCGCCATCTAGTTTGATTTAATAAACCAGCTGCGGAAAATCGTCTATAGCAGAGGAAGTGCCGCGATCGTCAGCTGCTCTGACACGTTTTTATTCGGACATAGAGCACACCACGCACGGGGCGATCCTGTCAATTTGAACTACAGTAAAACCTCGGTGATACGAATCTTGCGGGGTTACCAAAAATATTCGTATGATCCGAAATTCGTATCACCAGAAAACATGGAAAATTAGTATGTAACAAAAGAAAGTTGGCATACGTTCTGATGCAGTGTCTCTCAGGGCCTCAGCGACGTCATGAACAGCTCCGAATGATTGCCAGTAAAGTTTTTAGACGTCAACGATCATACTTGTACTCGTAAATATACGGTGCATGCGCGCTTGTGTAATTAACGAGCCAGATGTGTTGTGCCCCGTGACCGCTAGTAGCCATTTCCGAATATTACTACGCTTTTCTGCATGACAAGAAAGTACTGCGGCGAAAGTGGCTTAAGAATCGCTTTGCACACGATAGATAGAGGCCAAGATCATTCGCCAAGACCGCCCGCTTCGTCTCTTGGGGTCTTCATCCACCTTTAATGGGACTTCATGACGGACCCGCAGCCTCAGATTCAGTCTTGCTTCATAGAACGTCTGATTGCGGGGACATGGCTTGCATCGACGTGGCAGGCACGTGTTAACACAGTACAAAGACGCTGCTGCCTCGAGCACAGGAGCACGCGTCAAGGCGTCGGCAAAAAAAGAAAGAAAAAGAAAACAAAGAAACGCGACGTCAACGTCATCTGTAATCTAAACACGAAGGCGCCTAAAGGCATCCAAGATTTGCGCGCACTATCTCGGAGGCAACGACACACCGTTGATTTTCATAGCGCTAATTTTCATAGCCTTCTTTTCTTTTCTTTCTTTCTTCTTTTTTTATAGTAGAGGAAGTACTTTCCAGCGGCGAATGCTTTACTGTCGTGCTGTCCTGAAAGAAAGCAGTGGTTACTTACCTCAGATTTTCCTTCGATTCCGAGCTTAAAACAAGCTTTGAACATTCCAGCTGCTTTCTGCCAAGCCGTTTGATTCGTCGGAGGTACGGATTCGGTGTAGAATTGAGACACTATGGTCGGTTCTATAGCATTCCGGATCTGAAAAAGAAGTGCAGCGAAATGGCATCAGTGTCACTAGGTGCTGAAAAGAACTTTCTGTCGTAAAATAAAGCTCTTGCTTTCATAGGCGTACTACCGGGGTGGGAGAGGGGAGTCAAGGGGAACGCTAGCCCCCCCCCCCTCTCCCCCCTCCCCCACTGAGAACAGTTGGGGGCGGCTTTTAGACAGTGGTCATTGTCGGAGGCACACTGGGAAACCAACAACTGAGGCGAATTTTTCCTTCAGCACAGTGATCCCGTAATTATGTAATGAAATCTGTCCTATGCTTCTGCTGTGAAGATTGTCCTCCATGTCTCACTACCACGCACTGTAGGCTCTCTGCGGTTACAGGCCGCCTATGCGACGCTTTTGCGCCTTGCGTTCAAGCATTGCAGAGGAGGCTACCACCTGGAACAAGGGCTCTATAAACGTTAGAGCAGTCTGTGATGCTTGTGTTTCTGCTCTGGCTGGCCTACAAGTTACATATCGACGACGCAAATAGAGGCGGGAACCAGTAAACGCTTTATGGATCGATCAAACGCTCTTCGGTTTCAGGAAATTAATTTTCTTCCACCGAAAAGAAATGGATCCTGCTGTGAGTCGAGTGTTCAGTGGTGTTGAGCGTTTGAAGTCGGGCCGACGTGGGAGGGCTAAAAAATATTTCCCTTTAATCTCCGATTAACTTGCTCGGCTGATCGTATGGCAGGTTGCAGCGAGCGCGGCTGCTTGCAACAAGGCGACGAGTAAGGCAGTCGACTCGAGCAGATTGGGAAGCCCAGCTTTCATGCTTGCCTGCAACTTGATCTACCGGACCAGAGAAATTGTCATGGTCCACAGTTTTCTGGAGTAAGGAGACTGAATTGACAGCTGCGTGTTGGTCTTGATTAATTCATAGATGACTTGTACAGCGCAAAGTACAAATCCGACGGCAAAGAAGCACACTCGCGAAAAGCTGCTCATTTCTCTCTCTCCCTCTGTCTCAGCGCGGATGAGTTCACACAGTTGTATACGTGCACAAACAGCTCAACATCGTTCTCTGTTTGTGAAAAAAGTTACGTCAAATTGAGCGCGAATGATGTTCTGTCTTACACACACACACACACACACATACCTATATATATATATATATATATATATATATATACTATATATATAATATCTATAATATATATATATATATATATATATATATATATATTGTAATGAAGGACAGCGGCGCTCGGGCACGGGCGCATACGCGGCTAGACGAAGAGAAGGACGAAGCTTAGAGGAATAGAACAGCCGGCCCGCAGCAAGGGTGCTGTCTCTGTCTTTTCTTCCTTACAATGGCGCAGCCGTCGAAAGGCTTCGGCGAACCCCAGCTGGTTAGCTGAGGCAACGCGTCTTCCAGAGGAACGCCGTCACGCTTCCTCGCTGATGGAACCCGCAAGCAGACCAACCGCGGCAAGCACCCATCCCACCACCAGCGGACGGCGTCCAGGCCTCCATTGTGGTTCCAGGGAACTACTTGTCCGGTGACGTGCTACTTCGCGCAACAATGCGCACGGGCTCCTCTCGCCCAGGGACGGCGTACATGCCTCCTCGCCACCACCTGCCATCTGTCGGCGCTTTCAGGCACCGTCCGTGGACGGCGTCCAGGCCTCCGCGGCGGCTCAAGCCTCCTTCATCGACGCCGCAGTAACCAGTTCACGACAAGCCATCGCACGGGTACCGGTTACCTCGGAACGCGGTTGACGCTTCCAACGGCAAGGACCCCGGGAATGCCATCCACGCTTCCCGCAGCGACAACGGCTTACTCAGATACTCCATCGGCACCCGAGCCGCTTAGGGGTCCTGGCCAAGCTCCCTCGGACAAGGGTCCCCTCCTCTGTGAGTACGCTGATCGTGTTCATACTCCTCGGACGTCACCACAAGCACCACGCGCGGATCGCCCGAGAGCGCCGCCGAGCTTTCCGCCCCATCGCGCGACTCCGAGTCACGGTGAACGCCTTGGCAGCGCCAATCTCCGTGCTGTGTCCTGCCGCCTTGCCAGCACTGCACTCGCTCAATGCCGCGTTGGCCGCCGCCCCGCCTCGCAAGACCATGAAGAGAGCTCACCCGAGAGCCGCAGAGAGCTGCGTGTGCCCTCACGGAGCTCTCATACCAACTCGACTGGTTGGCGTCGTCATGCCCCGGAGTTTCGCCTACCGTAGCACCATCACCGGCTCCCTGCGAACTGCCGGAATTCCGCGGCTTCCAAGACGACGCCGACAATTGGGTGGCCACCGTCAACGCTCTTGGAGCTCGCGAGGCGTGGACGGACCAACAGAAATGGTGCGTGGCCATTGACCGCCTTCGTGATGCTGCCAAAGCATGGCACAATTACGAAGGCGTGAAACAACAATCCTGGAATCAGTGGTGTGCAAGATTGACTACTGTTTTCGTCCACTTTTTCATGCGTGCGACCCCCTCCCTGCCGACCGAGCCTATGCCACACACGGGAGTTGCGAGGCACACCACCTCAATGATGCAGCTCGCGTGTCCACGAATCTGCCCTCCGTCGGTGATCGAGCTCACATGGGACAACCGCCTTGATGACCCATCGGTGCCCTCAAGACCCACGACAGATAGCTTCTCTGGCTGCTCTACAAAAACGTCGGAACCAAGTGCTGCATACCGCTGCTAGTCTCAGTCCCTGCGCCTGTATCCGACGCCATACCATCACGGAGGGAGGCCGAGAGTAACTCCTCATTCAGAGCGGTTGGAGGAGCGGGCCTCAGATTCGACGTTGCTCGAACACGCGGAAATGTCGGCTCCTCCTGTTCTTGGCACGCCTCCAGTGAAGGCACCGGAAGAACCCATCACTTCCATAGCCGTGCTCGACTACTCACTGGAGCCGCTTCCTCAGCTTCTAGAGCAGTCACCTACTCAAGGCGCACTCGATCGCCTTGTTGTACGGGAAAATAAAAAAATAGGAGTTGGCCGTGTTAACAACAGACACCCATCGGGAAGCTCCCAGGACACGCCCATGTTTTCTTGGTGTGGAGGTAAAGGAGACCAGAAAACGTGAGCTCAAAAACAACAAGAAGCACCCTCACATGCTCACAGGAGACGTCCTGAAAGGGAAGGGCCCACAGCACATGACTGGAGACCTACAAGGGATGAAAAAAATGAAGTACAACGTGTCCAATACGCCACCGTTGAGCAAGAAGGTCATCCAAGACAAGCGCAAGAATGTTACGCCGTCGCTGCGTGGCCGAGGTCGACCGCCGCGACACAGCCAATGCCGCCCCCAGAATGTTCAGCAGCTAGCCAAGACAAGTCACCACGTACACAAGATCGACCGTCTAGGCACAGTCAATGCCGCCCGCCAGAGAGAATTTCGGCAGCTCGCCATGCAGTGTCGCAGCGTGGCTGTCAGCGGCCTCTGCGAGGCAGCCAATGCCGCCCGCCAGAAGCATCGGTATCTCTAGAAGCCGGCGTCTCTATGACGGTTCAGGACCCAGGACCTATGAATGGTTTATTAGAGATGAAACGACCACCGCCAGTGAAGGGTCATTTTTTGGCAGGACACCGTGCTCGCAGTGTGGCCGAGTGTAATGAAGACAGCGGCGCTCGGGCACGGGCGCATACGCGGCTAGACGAAGAGAAGGACGAAGCTTAGAAGAACACCGGCCCGCAGCAAGGGTGCTGTCTCTGTCTTTTCTTCCTTACATATATATATATATATATATATATATATATATATATATATATATATATATATATATATATATATATATATATATATATATATATGTGGTGTGTGTGTGTGTGTGTGTGTGTGTGTGTGTGTGTGTCTGAACAAGTTGATACACCACTGCTTACTTTGGTTGTCAGAACAGTGAATGTGGGACCCTGGTGACATACATAGAATGAGGTTGAAATTATTTTAACAGTAGCCCAACAAAAATAGAACAGGCAGGAAATGATTTAAGTCCGGATTAGGCAACTGCGGGCCGGTTCTCAGAGTTGTGATGTTATGATGGTCGGCATATGGCGAATATTTTGCTTTCACCTCGGAAATACGAGCCGAGCGCAAGGACGGGAAACGTTTTCTGAGCCCACGAGCAACCACCGACGCGGCCAGACTCGTAATTCTCCACGCGAGATAATTGCATATTCCATAAACCTGTTCTGAAATCGCAGCCCTTACGATAACAGACATTGCACTAGCACGGTACAACAATGTAGTGCAAAAACCTTACGACCACAATCAGCTGATAAAGTGTAGAAGGATCCGCATGCTGCTTCGAAGACCTACGCCATTCTGTAACCGTTTGATGCACTTCATACTTAAGGCAATGCAAAACGCTCCCGCACTTTTATGAAAGGCTGTGAAATGACGCCGAACGTAGTGGCATCACTGCTGCCCATTTTAATACGTCGAGTATGAGTGAACCACTTGCGGGTTTAATGCCCAAGAATGCTTGAATGTTCGACTGATATTTAGTCTCATGCATCCCGTCTTGTTGTAGACAAAAGGAGGCAACACACGTCTTTGCGCAGTCTCCTCGAACACACGGCTCCTCTGTGTGTTGTCCCCTCTTTTTCTTAGTCTGACTTCCTAGCGCTGCCCCAGCCGTGGACCAATGCCGACCCGTCGACTTCCCGCTGTTCTGGGTATTTCGTTTACTTGGTCATCTCACCAGACATGCGGACCACTAAACACTCCGTCTCATTGGACTGCCACGCTTTGAGTATTAGCGAAAGCTGGGGTGACTCAACCTTGGCCCTAATCTTGCTACAGCAGCATCGCTAGTAGTCTGAATTACTGCACATTACAAGACATTATATGTACCACGGTCACATGCCTCAATGCATAACTTTATGGGTAAAAAAAAAGGACTCGTAGAGCAAGTCTTGCAAGGTATAAAGGCCTTCAGGTGATGTCCACTGTGCATATTGCAAGGAACTCGTGGAAATATTCAGTTTTTAGGTTGCCTTTGACAGTGGATGAGCGGCGGGGCAAGGATAAGTGGGTAGAATGTTAAGACGATTAAGCGCAAGGCAGGCCACACCATAAGTTAAGTTTTTTGTTTGCCTTCCACATTGAGCTTACACGCTTACCGAGACCATTCGGAAAGAGTCGCAACAAACCTACGCAGTATTACTGCCTGGATGCAGAAATACTGAGAACAGGGCTGTGGGAGGTGGCGTTAGAGAGACTTTTTACTTTGGGTAGCTCATACTTCTCTCATACTTCTCAAAGGCCTCTGTGAGATGATCGTAGATCGTTTTCGCGACAAACAAATAATATCATTACGCGTATGTGAACCTTCGTACATATCTGAGCCTTAGAGACCAGGTAGATATGTCCCCAAGTTATGGTTACTGGTAGTGTGAATCACGCCGCTCGCTCACCAGCCTGAAAGGAAAGTAGTCGGAATCGTTGATCGTGCCGCACACGTATTGGTAGAAGTCGTCGCAGGGGTTTATGCTAACGTTCGTAGTGGCTCGAAGCTTCTCAGACATGTACTCGCAATGGTCTGAATGGCACACGAGGCTGTCTTGTGCCGGTGATGGGACGGTAGATGTGGTCGTTGACGACGACGGCTCCGGGATCAGTGGTGATGTTCTCGGCGCTGGTGCGCTACTCTAAAAGTGAAAAAAAAAAGAATTCGCTCGAGTTTAAAATGACATTGTTTGCACCACAGTTGACAGCCAGGCACAGAATTTCATTTGAAGGTTGCATGGTAGTAATGTGATTGTGATGGCGGTCAGAGATACTCTAACGCACTCATGGAAGAAACGCGCTTACAAACGAAAAGCGAAACCTCCACAGTCTCAGTTTTGTCGGAAACCTATTGCGGACCCGGAAATGTCTATACTGTTACATCGTTTAGTCGATCCCTGCGCGTTGGCGCAAGCGAAGTAGACACAAGCTGACAAGCTGGTAGAATGGGCGTTTATTTTCAGTGTACGTTGCAATATAAAGACAGAAAGTAAAGAGGGAAAGGGAAACAAGGTAAGTGAAACAAGAGATAGAAGCTTTGGCTATAACTGAGCCAAGAACTGATAAGGGTTACACTTCAGTCACAACACTTCTCCATCAATAATACTGGAGACGCTGCACATGTTTCCGCTGTCGTGTTGAGCGCCGGAGTTCTGTGGTCACTGTAGGTTCCCTGGTCTTCTGCTTTTCCTGGTCTTGGGTTGGGGATGATGACTGCAGCTGGTGTGGTGACGCATGGCGTTCCGCCTTCGCGCTTGGTCCTGATCCGGGAGTTTCTTGCGTAGTTCTCGACTTAGGCATACTCTCCCCTTCCCTGTCACATTGGGGTTCAACCGAGTCTCTACTTGTGTGAACTTGATCCACATGTCTCCGAACAAGGCCCTCTGGTGTCTCGACTGTCACCGTGCCGACTGTACCGTGCCGGTCTTGTACTTTTCACCCTTGCCAATGTTGCGGATGTACACGTTCGCGTCCGGTGCCAGGGTCCACTCATCTCATTCATCTGATCTTCCTGCAATCAAGGGAGGAAAGCACGTGTCGAGACGAGACCGAATTTGGTATCCCAGGAGAAGCCCCGAAGGAGAATTGCCCGATGCGAGGGGTGTTCTCCGGTAATTGAAGAGTAGTCTGCAAAGGCAATCTTCTAATCGGTCCTGGTTAATCTTCTTCAGCCCATCTTTCACGGTTCGAACAGCTCTCTCTGCAAGGGCCGTTCGACTGTGGTGAAACGCAGCCGTGCGCAGGTGAGTTATGTTTTCTTATTCATGAAATCGGCAAACTCTTGACTAGTGAACTGCGTTCCATTATCTGAAACAAGGGTGCGCGGAATGCCGAACCTGCTGAACAAGCTGCGCAGGCAAGTGATAGTCGAAGATGTGGCCGCCTGCTTCATTGGTACGGCCTCAATCCATTTGCTGTGAGCATCTACAAGAACAAGGATCATGCTTCCATTTATTGGCCCCGCGAAATCTACATGTACTCTCGACCAGCTTTCCTGCATGTCGGCCAGCTAACTGGCGGGCAGATGCCGGCATGGGTCGATTTTGAATACAGCTTGTGCACCTCGCTGACACTTGTTCGATGTCGTTGTCCATTCTAGGCCACCAGAAAGCCGACCCAGCGATTGCCTTCATCGCCGATGATCCCTGATGAGTTTCGTGCAGCATGTGCAACATTCTATGCTGCGCGCTGTCTGGAATGACAACCCTACGGCCCCAATAGAGCAACCGGTGGGCCAGCGAAAGCTCGAGTCTGCGGTCGAAAAAAGGGAGTAATGTTCGTTCAAGTGCTTTAGCGCTTGTTGGCCCTCCATTCCTTGTGTACTGCACAACCTTGGCCAGTACAGGGTCGCTGACGGTTAGCGCCCCCAATTCCACTGTCGAGAATGCACTCTCCTGCACGAATGCGAGGGCCAAAACGTACTCGGGTGGCTCGCCGTCCGCGGTTGGCTCCGAAGTTTCTCGTGGCAGCCTACTGAGGGTGTCCGCGTTCAGGAGCTGCTTGCCTGGAGAATACTGCAGCTTGTAGCGTAATCCGCCCAAACACAGCGCCCAGCGCTATATACGAGCAGCTGCCAGCGGTGGAGTTGGCCGATCCGATCTCAGCAGGCCCAGGAGTGGCTGGTGGTCTGTGACGAGGATGAACTCTCGGCCTAGAAGATAATCACGGAACTTCATTACTCCAAATACCAGGGCTAACGCTTCTCGTTCAAGTTGTGAATAATTTTGTTCTGCTTTCGACAATGTTCTCGAACAGAACCCAACAGGCTCGTTCCTGTTCCCTTTTGTGTGAAAAAACACTGCGCCGATGCCTCTTTGCGACGCGTCGCACTCTAGTTTCAGCGGCTGTGAAGGGTCATAGTGCACTAATACCCGTGCTTGCAGCAAACACTGTTTTGCTTTGTCAAACGTGGTTGTTCTTCTGTCCAGTCCCAACGTCTGTTTTTTTCCAGTAGCCGATACAATGGAACGAGCTGAGACGATATGTTCGGCAAAAACCGAGTAGAAACTGATCATGCCAAGAAACGAACGAAGCTCGGCTACATTTTTCGGGCTGGGAGCATCAGCGATTGCTTCGATATTTTCTTCTATTGGGTGCAGCCCTTGCTGATCGATTCGATGGCCAAGATAGGTAACAGACGCCTGCCGAAATTTGCATTTGTCAAGGCGTAGTTTAACACCACTCTCCCGGAAACGTTGCAGAACGACTTTGAGCACGTCGTCCCTTCCTGCTTTTTCGGACACCAAGACATCGTCCAGATAAGCTTGCACGCCTGATAAGCCTTGCAGAACAGTTTCCATCCTACGTTGAAAAATGGCTGGCGCAGAGGCAATGCCGAAAGGTAATCTGTTGTAGCAGAAAAGACCTTTGTGCGTGTTAATTACGCACATCTGGCGTGATTCGTCATCAAGCGGAACTTGGTTATATGCATCCCTTAGATCTAGTGTACTGAAATGCTTGCCGCTGTTTAAGGACGCGAACATGTTATTGATTACTGGCAACGGGTATTGTTCCAGCTCACATGCCGCATTTAGGGTGACCTTAAAGTCGCCACAAATCCTAACGGTGCCGTTCTTCTTAAGCACTGGTACAATGGGCGTAGCCCATTCGGAATGTGGCACCGGTGACAAAACGTTTAGTGCCACCAGCCTATCCAGCTCTTCTGATACTTTGTCGCGTAGCGCAAAAGGAATAGAGCGGGCCTTACAGAACTTGGGTGTGAAGGCTGGTTCACACCGGCGACTAGCAACGGTCGCGCAACCGTTTGCGACTGGCGGTCAAAAAGCGACTGAAAGCGACCGATGTTCACACCTGCGTGCTACCTATATGGGTCGCCACATAGAATTCACGTCTGCTCGTATACAGCTCGCATTGCTGTTGCCCCGTAAATAGGCTGACGTCCTGTTCCTGCACATCTGATTGGGTCAGAGGTTTGCGACCGCAGTCGTGCGACTGAAAAATCGAGGCAGCGATCGACTGAGCCAAAGCAGTCGCTTTGCGACCAAACGGCCATTTGCGACCGTTGCTAGTCGCCGGTGTGAACGAGCCTTGGACTCCATCCTTCAGCTGCAGGTGCGGCCGCAGGCCTTTGATGAGGCCTAGTTCCGAGCTGAAGACATCTGGAAACTCGGAGATTACATCCGAAAGGATCTGCGTGTTGGTAGACGGCCGTGCAGTTGGCGGCTCAGCTGAGAGGCTGAGAACAGGGGCGCCTGCGTCGCTCAGCAGAAAAATTAGGTCTCGGCCACATAAACTTGGACCGCAGCAATCTAGCACTACCAACGGGCATTCTACGGTTCCACCGACGTACGATACCGGCAACAGGATCTCCCAAGGACTGGCAATTTTCCCAAATATCATGACAGCTTTATGCGTGATGGCCTCAGCGGAGGCCAAGCGTTCTTGTGCTACTCAAAAGCCTGACGTGCCACGACGCAGACCGGTGAACCAGTGTCAATAAGCATTGATACGTCAACACCTCCCCACGTGAAGTTGCGCCGTATTGGGGGCTTCACAGTTTCCTCCCGCGTCGATCTTAGCGTCCAAATGTGCATGCTATCCTCTACGCCTTCATCTGTTTCCCCTTCGTTAACAGCCAGGACTCGGCCGCGTATTTCCGAGGGTGCTTCTTGAGTTCGATACTTTGCGGTTTGATCATTATGGCATTTTCGAGCTAGGTGACCGCGTCCACGCCCGCATTCAGCGAGTCCCTTTTTGCTTGTGGACGACTGCGCCTTTGATTCTGAACACAGCTGACGCTTCGCCGGCCATTTTACGGGCGTCATTCTCTGCAGCTTCAGCTGCGAGGGCCATTGTTTCTGCGTCCTCTAACGTCAGATCTTTCTTTGTCGGCATCTGCTTTTGCAGCGCACTCGATCTGATGCCGCACACTATTCTATCCCGCAGCATTCGGTCGAGCATGGTATCAAAATTGCAGTTATCCGCGATACGGCGAATCTCCGTAATGAATTCTTGAACAGACTCACCCGTTGAGCTGGCAGCGGTTGAAAAAGCGGAAACTTTCAGCAATCTCATGGCGCGTGGGATCAAAGAACTCGCACAAGGCTTTCACGACGTCTTCGTACTCCAAAGAATTAGGCTTCTTGGGTGCTATTCTTCCTGACAATATCTGGACAGTGCGAGTACTTAAGGCTGCCACCAACAACGCCCGTTTCTTGGCTGACTCTGTCACCCCCGTTGCCTCAAAGTATGCTTCTGCCTTGATGACATACGCCTTCCAGTTGTCTTTCTCGTCGTCCAAGTCCGGCAGTTGCTGGTGAGCCATCGTCGATTCGCAGCCTCGCGAGGTCGCGTAGATGCCGTCCTGCTTGAATCCAGGGGTTTTCTTTCCGTTTCTCGTCGCCACTGTTACATCGTTACTCGATCCCTGCGCGTTGGCGCAAGCGAAGTAGACACAAGCTGACAAGCTGGTAGAATGGGCGTTTATTTTCAGTGTACGTTGCAATATAAAGACAGAAAGTAAAGAGGGAAAGGGAAACAAGGTAAGTGAAACAAGAGATAGAAGCTTTGGCTATAACTGAGCCAAGAACTGATAAGGGTTACACTTCAGTCACAACATATACAAAGCTGTGAATTTTGCGTATACGTTCACACGTAGCAAAGTGGGCCCATAAACGTAGGCACATAACCAATACCACTTCGTTCGTGGTACGAATTGGAGTCGGCTTTTTCCAACTTAGTGGAACTTCATCATTCATGAAGGAACTTTCTGCGTTTGATGATTCCTTCCATTTGAAGCAGGCAAAAAGCTGGTGCGATTGGTACAATTCAGAGCTAGATTTTTTGTACTTTTGGCTTTCAAAAAATGAGTGATATTTTAGTAGATGGAGCCACTAAATATGTTTGTAGTGATAAGAACTATCTTATCGCTTCGATGTTTTCGTTTCTGGACAGTACGTATATTGAGCACCAGAATTTTGCATTAAAATGCTCCCATCGGTAAAGTTGTTCAGATTTTAAAGGGGCACTGACACAAAATTTGGAGGCTGAGATAACCCGTGGGATCGATTCCCGTGAACATGCGTATGTCATCTACGGAATCTGAACAGCAAATATCGCTTGGAAGGTAATTTATATGACTTTTGAAGTTCGTGTGCGCTTTCCAGCACTACACGCCGCACCTGGCGATGTTGACATCATCTAAGGTGAATTGAAGGTGACCCCCAACTTCTGAGACGTCACCCCAGCGGCGAGCGTGTGGAAGCCTCAAGAAAGTCGTTTCCACCATAAGGCGATAATAAAGACGACGACGACGACGATGACGGCAGCGAAATAACTCAAGCAGAAGATGCAGGCAGCGCGGAAGTTCGTGACAGTTCTGTGTGCTGTTTCACATGTTAGATGTGTTAGATGGCGTTAGTTGCAACCCGGCGGCTTGCAGTACTCGGAGCTCTCCCAAACCGCAAATGAGACCGGTCCGGCAAAGAACGGACTAATTATCCGACTAAGTATAAACGGATTAATTATCCGTCGCGCGCTACAGCAATGGATGTGCCGTGTTATGACTAGTAGGCCCCACAGGAACATATTGCAGCAAAAAAAAAAAACTAAAAAAAAGACGCCACACTAAAGTTTTTGTTGTGGCAGCATCTCTTTAAGACTACTGATGAAACAACTACAGGGAAAATAATCAGGGTTGATGGCTTAAACTACTTAGCTACCACCGGGACTTCGAACTGTTTGCTTGTCGAGTGGGCTATTGCAGGGCAGAGAACCCGCTCAGTATTTCCCGCATTCAGCTACCGCCTCGCGACCATACGAAGGCAGTTCGAAGCTTGAAAACAATGGAACAATGGCGAATAAACCTGAAGAAAGGCGAAGTTGTGAAGGCGAGGACAAACTATGGTTCACGCGGAAGAACAGCTCGGACTACCGAACCAAAGGCGATACAGAGAACTGAAAAATTTTCAAAACAGGTGACCTGCTGACGGCTGCGAAGAATGAGGGAGCCTCTTGAAAGCGACGTGGAGAGTGGTAGGAGTAACCAGGCCTCCCAGCCAGAAAAGCCACATCATGATGGACCCCGGGGAAATCGGACCCACAAGTCATCAAGCGACAAACCAGCCTTAGAACAATACCTGTATTAGTGTGATGGTGGTTAGAGCGTTGCGTTGGTAACACAAGGTCGTGGGTTCGGTTGGCGGTCGTGATGACCGCACTTAGATGGAAGTGGAATGCAATGAACCACGTGTTCTTAGACGTCGTCGCACGTTGAAAAACTAAAGGGTCAAAATTATCCCGAGTACTACAATATGGCGTGCCTAACCCTATTTTGGTCTTGACACGCAAAAACCGGAGAGCTAGACTTTTAAACCTTCAACATCCGACGCAGCCAGACAGCCAGGAGCTCCAAGCAAGTGCGGCTCCCGGTGTTCAGTTCTGGTTGCAGCCCTACACTCTTTGAAAATGTTAGTAAACAGTTAGTAAACGCACGTATTTGGTAGTTTCGAGCGTATTTTACTACCTCCGCGACATTCTTTTACTAGCCAGCAGCTAGCAAGGCTGCTACGTTTTGCGGTTACAAACCAGGGAGGCTGCCTTGATGTTTTCAACAAGGTAAGTACTAAGCTACCTATGTTGCCAGATGCTTCGTTGATGTCGTGGTGTATTATGCCGTAACTGTGACAGTCTTATGCGAAATTTAGACAAACTTTAATTTTCTTGATTGCGTTGAATAATAGTTTCGTGCTGTGTAATGACACAAATATATTCAAATAGTACAGCACGACTAACAGGTAGAAAAAACATGAATTGGTCTCCTAAACTCTACGGGTGCTAACCGGTACACGGTGTGCTATCCGAATGTAGGAGTGTAAGTTGTAGTATAGTGGCGCCATCTGCGAATGGCGCGCGCACTTAGAGTGCGCCTTATTGTGCTGTGTTCGGCAGAGGCCGTCTTGTATCGGCACACGTGATGGCATATGGCCAATCACGGGTGCACGCGTGTCCGTTGTGTCATCTTTCGAATAAACGGTCGTTGTTGGGCTTCCGCGGGCTCCGGACTCTCACTTCTCCACTCGTGTCGCGGGCCGTGTCTCGTGCCAGTCGTCGGGCCCTCGCCGTCGGTCACCGCTCGCCGACACAACATAAGTAGCCTGAAAGTGCTGTTAGGGCAGATACGACTTAGAAGAACAGAGCGTTGGAAGAGTTGGTAAGCCATTGTGAAGGGAATTTGCGCAAAGAACTAGAGACATGAAAGAAAACACGAGACTGCGCTTGTCTAGTGTTTTCATTCTTTCATGTCTCTGGCGTTTCACAAATTCTCTTCACAAGGGTAGATAGAGGGTACGTGGAAGTCTTGATATTCGGTGTGTGCGTCAGTGTGTGTTCTCGTTTGTGGTGTGTTCATGCCTTCAGGCACGTATTGTGATGCGAAATTACCATGGCAATTGTTGAATTAATCATGGGGTTAATATTTAGCGTAATATGACAATACCGTTGCCTTTCGCTTTTTTTTATTTCATCTTATATGAAATTGGGTAACAGAATCTGCTTGATATGGCAGTACATACGCCCATAAAAACAAAATAGGCAGAAGGCCTCTAGTTGGGTAATTGTTATGAACTAGTTTAAGTATGGCTTTTAAGTTGCTAGTGCGGTTACTAACAACTTAGTAACGGACTAACCATACAAGCTAGTGCTGTTCAGTTACTAACAAGGTAGCGAAATTAAATAACCTGCATTGCACTACCTTGACTTACGAAAAGGTGAGTGCTTTTTGTGACAATTAAACGGTTAGTATTTAATTAGTGAATATGCCTATCTCTTTTTTTACTAAGAGTGTGCCCCCATCAAGCTTCGAGAGGCAACCTTCGACTGGCTATGATATTAGATCAACATTTAAGAAGTTATTTTATATGTTTTATTGGCGTGCAGACAGATCACCCTCAGGGGGTAAGAGAAGATATTGGGCGAGCTGTCGCCAGTTATCGATATGGTCAGGGATAAAAACACTTAATATGCTGTAGAAGCGCAGAAATTTTGTGAACAAACGTTCATTTGTTACTGACATCCAGTGTATTCAAAATAAAGTCTGAATACATATTTCAACACTGACAATAAAACATGGTCCTGTAATCACTACAATGCGCTAGCATATACTCACGAGTGTGTAGTCACGTGGCATTTCCATCTGGTGCTCCATCCTCAGGAAAACTGCGGCCAGCGCGCTAATCACAAGGCCTGGAGTCAAACCGAGAATGCAGACGGCCACGATCATTCCGGTACTCAGAGAGACCGGCAGAGGGGACTTCGCGGCTCCTGAAATAGTGCTGCTGGAAGGCTTTGATGTCTTGGCGCCCCTTTCCAACAGTTCCTGCCGCTGCGATATTTAGCGCACCTTTTACAACTTCAGGGACTAATAGGCGGCTTTGTTGAGCTAGGCACTGCAGCGTCGTCTTGCAACTGTCCTTTCAGTTGCAACACACACACACACACACACACACACACACACACACACACACACACACACACACACACACACACACACACACACACACACACACACACACACACACACACACACACACACACACACACACACACACACACACACACACACACACACACACACACACACACACAACACAACAGAAATACATTGTTATGCGAGGGTCTGCGTGCGTGTTGGCACACACAAAACCGGACACCAATGTCTTAGCCTAGACATTTGGGCGAGTTGGTATGGTAGATTTGATAGCGCACACTCAACAGAAGCTTAAAAAATTGAAAGAAAGGAACACTGAGGGCTCGTTTCTTCGTTTGACGCAACCTTAATGAAGAGCAGCAGATAATGAGGCCAATAAAGGCATGGGGGACGTTAACTGAACTGTCTTAATTGTAGTGTAATAATTGTGATATAGGTGTGAAGAAAGTAAAGTGGAGAAAAAGGCAACTTGCCACTGGCAGTGACCGAACCTGCAACCTTCGGATTGCTCGCCCGATGTTCTACCGATTGAGCTACGGCGGCGGTCGTCCTCCCAGTCATAGCGAGGATCTCGTGCCGGCAGACTTGATGGCTTCAGGTAGTATGCGAGGGCTTATGGCCAGCTGACAGCTCGTTATAAGATCACGACCTACATGACACCGGCTGGCAAAAAAGAGTGGCTAACCCTCCACTGTTTGCGCGTACATAAACATCCGATAAAGTGGACGAGAGGACGACCGCCGCCGTAGCTCGATTGGTAAGAGCATCGGGCGCGTAATCCCAAGGTTACAGATTCGGTCCCTGCCGGCGGCAAGTCAAGCGAGTCAAACGATAGTCAAGCAAGGCATGGCACAATGGTCATGCGACTGCTGGCGAGGCAGGGTAGAAGACAACTCACAACTAATATCCCTCATATGAACCAATCGATACCTTATTAAATGCGAAGCTTTTCTTAGCGAACTTCTGCGCCGTTGAGCGTATCTATCTATCTATCTATCTATCTATCTATCTATCTATCTATCTATCTATCTATCTATCTATCTATCTATCTATCTATCTATCTATCTATCTATCTATCTATCTATCTATCTATCTATCTATCTATCTATCTATCTATCTATCTATCTATCTATCTATCTATCTATCTACGACTTCGTGCTCTCCTGGCCGTTTCGTTAGTGGGATGTATACCAAAATTGGTATGGTATACCATGACCGTATTACTAACATAAATGACAGGTCATAATAGGAAAATCATGACATGCATGTCGTGAACAGCACGATTTACATGCCACGGCATTGGGGCTCTTGCGGCCGTTTCGTTAACTTGATATATACCAAAATTGGTGTGGCGTGACAAGAATTCATGACGAACCGAAGTGACAGGTCCTAACATGCAAATCATGACACGCATGTCATGTACAGCGTGATTTACATGACATGGTCTCGGGGCACTCGCGGCCGTTTAAATGAATGGATATATACCAAAACTGCTATGACGAGACATTTCTGGATGACGAACACATCTGAGACGTGGTAATATGAAAATCGTGATATGTATGTCATGTACGACATGATTTACAAGCCACGCTCATGGTGCGCTCACGGCCGTTTCGCTAGCTTGATATCCACCAAAACTGGTATAACGCGGGGTGACTGTATGACGAACGTAAATGAGAAGTGTTAACATGAAAACCACGACTTAGATGTCATGTATGGCATGATTTACATGCCACGCACATGGTGCAGCCGCGGCCGTTTCGCTAATTTGATATACACCAAAATTGGCGTTGCCCGACGCGACCGTATGACGAACGTAAACGAGAGGTGTTAACACGAAAACTACGACTTGGATGTCATGTGCGGCATGATTTACACGCCACGCACATGGTGCACTCGCGCCGTTTGCCAGCTTGATATACAGCAAAATTGGTATTGCGCGACGCGACTGTATGAGGAACGTAAATGGGAGGTGTTAACATGAAAAGCAGGACTTGGATGTCATGTAGGACGTGATTTACATGCCACGCTCATGGTGCAGCAACGGCCGTTTCGCTAGCTTTTTATACACTAAAATTGGTATTGTGCGACGAGACTGTATGACGAACGTAAGCGAAAGGTGGTACATGAAAATCATGACATGCAAGTCATGTACGACATGAGTCACGTGCCACGCTCATGGTGCACTCGCGGCCGGTTTGCTGGCTTGATAGACACCAAAATTTGTTTAGAGCGACGCGACTGTAAGACAAACATAAATGAGAGGTGTTAACACGAAAATCCTGATGTGCGTGTCATGTACAGCATGATTTACATGCCACGCTCATGGTGCGCTCGAAGCCGTTGCGCTGGTTTGACATGCACCAAATTCAGTATTGTGCGACGTGACTGTACGACGAACGTAAATGACAAGTGATAACATGGAAATTATGACATGCATGTCCTGTACGGCATGATTTACACGCCACGCTGATGGTGCGCTCGCGGCCGGTTTGCTAGCTTGATATACACCAAAATTGGTTTTGCGTGACGTGACTGTATGACAAATTTAAATGGCAGGTCCTAACATGCGAACATGCATGTCATGTATGCATGTTCGCATGTACATGCATGTCATGTACGGTATGATTTACATGACACTCATGGTGCGCTTCCGGCCGTTTTGTTAGCTGGATATATACCAAAATTGGCACGGCATGACACGAGTGCACGGTGAACATAAATGACAGGTCATGCGTCGTATATACGAGAATGTACGTTTCATTAGCATCGTATATACCAGATTGTAGCAGCATGCATGGCAAACATGCGGTATATAGTGAACTAGATGCCATGGCATGAATGACTTCATTTGCCTCAAAGACAAACAAGGAGATGTATGCAGCTCTTAGCTAGCTGTTTCGCGTTATATCGATTCCTACAGTGCGTGGGATCTACCGCATTTTTCCTGATAACGTCACGTCAACTGACTGCCGGCATCACGAATTGTGCCGAGAAGACGGGAAACGCCAGAGGACAATAGTGCGCCCGTTCTCTCTATACTGAGATGCTTCTCAGGGACCTTTTAAAAGGTGGTGTCGAAATACCATTTCTCCTTGCGGTAACGCAGGCAGAAAGAAGAGCACGCATTAAAAAGCATGCAGTACACTGTAAAGTCTAATCTGTATTTCTGTGCGTGGGTTCTGCCTTAGCTGCAATTAAATAAATACAAAGAAGCCCAGATATGGCTAGCCTTAACGAAAATCGCTGCTTACCCTCAAGTCGTCGAACGCGGGAGGACTTACGACGGGCGATCTTGGGTCGCGCATTACGGTTGTTTGGTTGGTTGCTTGTTCTCAGTAACCTCTCGCAGCCCACCGCGGGCGATGCCCTTCTTCTTCTTCTCCGTCTTCACCTTAGTAATTGTGGCTTATACACAATGCAGGGGACTGACCCAGAAGTGGGGGGATCAGTGCTGCCAGATGCCGCAGACTAAATAAGCGAATAATCACCACAAAAGAAGCCCAAAAAAGCGGCGGATCTCCTGTGAATAAGCCCAAAACAAGCGGAAGTTCAAAAAAATGTTCTCATTCTTGAAAATTATGTTATAGTGCGAAAAAAAATACTACAAGCACATATGGAAGATGAAAAAGTTCATTTATATTACTTTTTGAGTTATTGTTTATTCATTTCATATAATACAAATAGGCCCTTGAATGACTGAAAGCACTGAAGGTTGTTTCTTGCACTTCAGAACCGCACACTACACAGAGTCATCGTCACTGGTTTCCAATACATCTGGAAAATCCACGTCATCCAGTTCCGCGGAACCATACACGTTCTTCGAATTGAACATTTGCATCATCTTTGCGGTTGGCTGAAAATCCCGGCAGCAAGCACCTCGAAGTCGAAGGCCGTAGCAAACGTGCAGGATGGCGCTCAACATTTCGTTTTTCATCCTATTCCGCAGGCGTGTTTCGCAGTCGTAAAACATTACCACAACATGCCGTAGTCAGTGCACGCGGTCCACTTCTGCTGGCCTCCACGTTGGCGCGCTGTTGCTCGCCACACTTAATTCGCGTGCTCGTAGCCACGCGAAACTTGTTCTGCAAGTTCAAACGATTCCTTACGCTACGACCGATGGTTTAGCCATTGGTCTAGATGTAGGGATCAGGGCTGGGCAAAGATACTCTGAAACGGTATCGTGATACGATACAAGATATTCAGGCTAAAAGTATTGGAGATACAGATAAAGATACTACCGCAATAATTGTATCCGATACGATACTTGCCAATTGTATCTAAGATACTTCGATACATTCACAAATTTGTTATTATAGATCCATATAATGTAGCAGCAAACGCCAGTGCACAAAAATGTCTGCTTGAAATTTATTAACTGTGACCAACCTTGTTTCATTTCAATGAAATATCTGTTAGTATCTTAAAAGTTTTGTCCTTCTTGCTCAAAGTACATTAGCTCAATTCCGAAATAACTTACTGGGATGTGTTTATGCTGCTTAACAGGGCACCTCTTATAAACTTCGCTGACAGCGGTTTTTGCTTGTTTTTTCGTAATTAATGGGAGTAGCTGCTCAGCTTGCCGACCAGCTAGCGGGTTGCCATCTAATCACACGAACTTCAATAAGAAGCCTTGTCCCGATGGTGCAAATACCGGCAGTGGACATTTCCGTAAGCCACCGCTACGCAATACTGGATCCCGGACAGGTGTACAGCAGCAAACAAAGGTGGTAGCGACATTTTTTATGACGTATAGTGTATACGTAGAGGACGTAAAACAGAACTGGCTGTTCATATTCTACGTATATTCTAGTGTAAAGCGTTCGTTATCAATGTACTCACTAACGTGCAATTTTTGAACAAATTTTCTTCAACGAAAGAACATGTGCAACCAGGAAACGTGTCAGACGTATTGTATTGTCACGTGGTATAGTGTCGAATATGAAGGCGGCAGTCAAATTGTAGAAACGAAGCTGTTTACTGAGTTAACTTGTGCCAAGAAAACTAAATAACTGAAAGTACAAGCAAAGCACGCTGCACGGCGATAGCGGCGATCAGATTCGTCGGTCGTCGGTAATCTGACCATCGGCGGAACGCGTCGTCTTTCATACATCAGGGATCAAAGCTTCCAGCGTTACCACTGGGGCTCGCGCAAGCTCCCGATTAAACTAGACTACTCGCGTCCTGCGCGTAATTTTAACAGAACAATTGGAAAAAATTGCGAAATTTCCTAAAGATTGCGGCGCGGCTTGCGCTGAGTGGTGCTAACAGTTTTTTTGCGGCTTAAACCAATCACACCAAAATAAACAAATAATTAGAAGCGCATGGCAGTGCACTTGCACAAAGCGTCGCAGGACACCGCCGCTATTCGCGCTATTGCCACTTACAGCTCCGATGATCTGCGACTAGTAATAGTAAAAAAATGAGGGAGGCCTAAAGAGGGAAAAAAGAAATTATAAGTAAATAGACGGGGGCTTCTCTATCAAAGATTCACAATGAATAAACTATAGAAACCCGATGCAGGCGGGACCACAATTATCTATGGCCAGCTAAGGATGAAGTATCGTCAGCTTAATTGTTAAGGTAAGACAATAGAAAAACTAATTGCCTATGCAAAGTTGCCTGAATATACTAGTTGGGACGCTCATGAGAAAAACGGTTGCATTTGGTATAAATGTTTCTCGAATCCCCCATCTAACATCTACAAGATAGCTCCTAATAATTTCCATTATTAGATTGCAAACTCAATTTCACTGTTTTATTAAGCGGTAAAGTAGAATGGCTTGTACTGTATGCTCAAAGCCCGCCGCGGGGCCTAGTTGTTATGGTGCTCGACTACTGTCCCGAAGGTTACAGGAAACGAATTCTGGCCGCGGCGGACGAATTTTCAATGGAGGCAAAATCCTTGAGGCCAGTGTATTTAGTTTAGGTGCACGTTGAAAAACCCCAGGTGGTCGAAATTTCCGACGCCCTCCACCACGGCGTCTCTCATAATCATAACATGGTTTGGGGACGTTAAAGCTCAAATATTATTATCACTGTATACTCAAGGCACGCCCACATAACTATATATTTGTTTTCAAAATCTCCTTGGCATAACAGTAAATTCAAGTGAAGTATAAATGTGTAAACAGTAGCAAATATAACGCATACGTTTAAAAGTAGCAACAAAGTGGAGAGCTTCTTTGGCAGCCCTTTACAAAAGAGATATGCAGCGACAACACCGGAAAACCTAGGTAATCTATCATATCTAAAAGAAGCGCAGATAAGAAAGCATTTGTGCTAACGATCAAATTATGATTTGAAGAATTCTTTTGAAAAAAGAATAGCAGTAAGAAATAGGACTTTTTAGGGGCCTGGTTGGTGCATACTCACAAAAATCACAGCATATCCACGGTGTGAATGATGATGAGTGGGGCGAAGCTCCGGAGAAGATCATCGGTAAACCGTGAAACTCTTCCGTGAAATTCGCCCAGTACATCATATAAAGAGTGTGAAACACCGTGTATATATTAAGCAGCAAACGTTTATTGAACTGTTGGTTTACGTGGTCCCCTTAATTATCACCGCTTTTGTGATCGGTGAAATACAGGGAAAGTGTCGGCTCCCGAGCGAAAGAGAAAGCGCGCCAAGAGCGACCGCGTTCCCCCCTCGCCCTGTGAGAATTAACGGCAAGGCTAGAGGGAAGACACGACGTGCGTAGCGTTCCTCTTCGCGTTCCACGACGGGAGGTCGGTAGCATGCCCAACGAAAGCCAACGGAACGCGATCGTGCAAGTGCTCCGGCTTCGCATCGCCTCATGGTCCCATTTAGACAAACATGTTGCTCAAGGTGTGCTTTGCATTTTTCGTAGAAATAATTTCTTTATCATGTACATTAAGACGAAAAGCTGAAAGCTCTCTAGAATATATCGCCTGCAAAGTGTGTCTTTTAGTGTGATTAAATCAAGGAACACTACGTGTCTTGTAAATTATGATATCTAGTGAATTGGTCATCTAGTGAGCAATTAATTAAACTAGAGCTGGCTACATACTACAGAGGAGGGAATGACCCACACCCTAAGGAGCTTCGCCCCTAAAAGATATGGTACACCGAGATATCTTTCGCTACGTAAAGGCTTGTTCTCATAGATCGAGCACCGGTATTGATGGAGATATAGTTCTTAGAACGTTATCTGCATAAAGCCAATGTCATCAAGTCCTTCAAATCACTGGTGTGTGAAAGCCATGAGACGCGAAGCAACTCCGTTCTTGCGTTCTTCAGATTTCGTAACGAAACACCGCGCAAGAGAATCTTCAATAACGACACGAAAGAGGCATAAGGATTTCCGTTACAGACGCTGCGCTCATTAGAGTGCGCGGCGCAGCACCATGGCTAAGAGTAAGTGTCATGAAGCTGACACAAAAAAGAAGCGAAAAAAAAATCGAGAAAACAAGGACTACGTGGGCTGGGTGTAGACGTTCGCGCGCGTGTTTGTGTCGAGAATGCGCGAGCGCTGCCACTTGACTCTGTTCCCAGACCTCATAACCTGCCCTCACTAAAGGACTCTGGCAGAAAGATAAATTTATGTCGCTGCCCTTAGTTTTATTCAGATGGCTTAGTGGCTACAGTACCAGTTTCAGAAGCGGAGTTCAGCCAGTGATAATTGTTTCGCATGTTGGTGCTGCGATAGCAGTTCTTGTATCTTAAGATACACGATACATTATTGAATGTATCGGAAATACAGATACCGATACTCGTTTTGCGAGACGTATCGCGATACAGATACAAGATACCCAAAGAGTATCTAAGATAGTATCTAAGATATATGTATCTTCGATACTGCCCAGCACTGGTAGGAATGTACGTACGTACGTGAAGTACCAGTGTTGCCGGTCATCACCGAGAACTCTTCAGCAGCGTGAGACTGCATGGACTTTCTTGTATCGCCACTTCTAGCTCGCAGCCTTGCTGATAACCCGAACGAATGAAAACAAAACAGCGGTGTAAAAGTAAACCGTTTAATAAAGCTATAAAAATTGAAGGTGCTTGGTCGTCGCAACAGTAATTTGGCTACTCCGATAAAACATCTTTAATTTCATATCAGCTATTGGAAACAAGAACTGACAGTATAATTTATAATGTTCGTGTACACTTCTCTCAGCGCAAGAGCAGAATACTCGGACGAAGTAAGTTCGCCAACGGTATCGCGGTGGCCCAGCGTGATGTGTGCCGTTCCGTTGGTTTAGAAATCGCCTCGACACGCGCGCTGCGCTGCGCATTCCACGTGATTTTCGAGCCTAGGGCAGATACGTGTCCTCTACTTTACTGTTCACATGTAAACAAGAGAGAAGAATCTTCGAAGTCCGACTTCCCGCTTCGCGAGGCTTCACTGAAAGTGACGTCAGGGCCTCTCCTGAGTTTTTCTTCTTCCATGCTGTAGCGCCTTTATAAATGTCGCCAGGAGGAAAAGAAGGGCCTAGGAGCGCTAGATGAGTGCTTGGGGGGGGGGGGGGGGGGGGGGTTCACATATTTTGATTCAAGCCATGTATTTGGCGACAAATACACGTGCCGGGCACAAAAATAATAATATTTCATGAAAAAGCGCCAGTAAGCCCCACTTCCCCCCCCCCCCCACCCCTCTTAAAAAAAATGCGACAAGCGACTCTAAGAATTTCCAAGCGACTCAGCCGAAAAAGAAGCCCAAATCCGCCTATAATAAGCGGAACTGGCAGCTCTGGGGGGAATTATTCTGTGAGGTCACACTGAAAACCATAATTACAGTGAGCTAGCTGACTGGTGATTAGAGTATTGAATAGATCCTTGAGCTTGGGGCGCACACCCACACTGGGGCCTTGGGCAAGAGCCGGGTAATTAAAAAAATCCTTGAAGATGTCCTAAACACTTTTCCAACTAATCATGAAATTATCTCAGTATCGGACTTTACTATGATTTAAATATAAAATATAATATAAAATATAAAGAAAGACAACATATAAATAATAAATATTAAATATAAGTTATCTTTTCTCAATTAATAAAGAACAAGGCAAGAGAAATTTAAGAAAATGTGAAGGAATTAACATTAGATATATATACGAACTATGAATATGAATTAGGATGCCAAGAAATTTCGAAAGAATAAAGGAATATGGAAGAAAGTAATATCAGGATTAGAAATTTGTCCCACAGCCAAATTTATGAACCGTTGAGAAAATCTCGGCGGCATAAGCAACCTTCCCATCCTTTGTCCAATGGACAAGGGATGGGAAGTAAATTAGGTACCCTTAACTCCAACCTAAGCCGGCGGAAGACTGCATGTAAAGTATTTTGTGCAAACTCGAATATGTGTAATGATAAATGAGAGAACGCTCTATTGTCTCCTGGACACCACAAAAAGAAAATTAGATATTGCCACCCTCAAAAGAAAGCTAACTTTTTTCTCCTCCTCTGAGAACGCGTAATAACCACAGGCCGCTTACAACTCATACCCTTACATGGCTACCGGCTCAATATGGGATCCATAGGAGAAGGGATTATCAATCTCAATGAATTGGCCCACTCCAGGGCGTGAGGGTTAGCTGTCCGCGACCACGGAGGACCTCTGGGTCAACCTGGAGGATTGGTAAATAGGGATGAACCAGCTACTTACAATGAAATTACTCAACGATTTACTATGGGGAAGATAGTTTTTTTCTTCCTGATAGGAAGTTAAAGAGGGCGCAGGCGCTGACATTGAGATTGCTTCAAACAAGAACATATCCTAACCCTGCCTTTCTCCATAAGCTTTAACTGATGTTTACTTAACTAACTCATGTACCAAGTTCAGCCACCTTACACTCCATGCTCTGAGAGTGCCCCTCGGTACGTGGCGTTGATACAGCACCGGCGAGCAAGTGGGGCTCCGCTCTGAGGAGTCCGGACATTCATTCACAACTTTGGGCTGTCGAGAGGGCCCACGATGCGGCGGTAGGTCTCGGCCTGACTGTCCCGTCGTGGGAGCGGCCCGCCGTGTCCTAGGGCACACGCTTCCGGACTTTCATTAATAGAGTTTTCTCAAACCAAACCAAACCGGGAGAAGAAGCCACTCTAGGACTACACGTCGTTCATCATGAAACAGCAACTAGCCCAAATAACCGCCTTTGTAAGTTGTTGGAGGAGTTATCGAGCTATCATCGATTCATAACCATAGCCATAAAAAAAAAACGAAAGTACAATTCGTGCGAGGGCATATACTATCGTCTAAGAGGTTTAATTTATTTTCCGCCATGGTGTGAACCCTCCTGATCCGCAGCCAAATTTTGAATGCGAAGCATTTCTTAGCTAACTTAATGCCCTTTGACCGTTTCTATCTATCCATCTAGCCGCTCATGTCTGGGCGTCCTCGTGGTCGTCTTCGTAGCTTGGTATAAACCGAAAATGGCATTGAAGGGCATGAGTGTATCACGATTCACGAACATATTGGTCAGGTTATAATATGAAGAACTTGACATGAAATGACGCGCACGTCTTGAAATCCTTTCTCCAAATCACGTGCGGCATATATCCGCATCCCACGGCCTGTAAAATGCGGATATGCGACACACGGGATTCGCTGTCAACCCAGGAACGGCGAGATTAGACTTCGGATATCTTAACGCTATTTCGTTAAGGAGCCGTTGCCGCAGAAAATGAGGTGCCGGCGTCGGTGGCGTTTTCACTGGGCGAAAAATTCTGATGGATGGAAAGAATGAAAATAGCTGTGAGAAAATCACAGCATCTCCCGCTTAAGGGGACCATGAGGCGATGCGAAGCAGCGTTTCGGTATGTCGAGCCCGCGTTTCAGAGGAGAAGTGGGACAGGGAGTTGAGAGGGGTAGAAGGGAGCGGAGAGGAGGTGTGTGGAGAGGGTTTGCGCATCCGCAGTAAGGGTGGTCACGCCGCACACCACCACCACCACCACCACCACCACCACCACCGGTTTGAAAATCCGCCATAAGATGCTTCGCATCTAAAAATCGCGATTGGAGCCGGAATCGGAACAGATGCATTCTGCGTGGGAGTCAAACATTCTACCAAAGAGCCGCACCAGTGCTTGAAAGTGCTTCTGAAAAGGATCCCATACAGGCGTCATGTTAGGGTAACGTCAACTGCAGTTGCAGTGTCTGTTTGCCGTTTTTGTAACAATGTGATAGACAATACATGTTTACTGCCATGACTCAGTAAACTATGGGAAACGTGCAGCATCTACAGGTGGCGCAACTGTCCACTGCACCAATGCGCCGCCAGTGCCGCGAGTGGTGACTTGCGGCCGCTTCATTTTCAACTGGCGTGCCACGAACTGTCGTCTCTCCGTCTGCTACGTCCGCGTTACAGGCAAGTGCGTTCGCTCGAAGGAGAGAAATTTTGTAAAACGGCAAATTTTTCAGAAAGTTGGCAGTGAAGGATTTTTTAGGGCCTCAGACGAAGAGAAAGGACAAATTGTACGGAATCAATCATGTTTTCGCTTTGAAACAGCACGGACGTCCGACGGAGTGTTTTGAAAGGGCGATTCGTGCGGTCGGCCAGCGAGACCTCGAAGCATAGGCCGTCACCATGAATGTTTGTGCGTATTCTTTCTTGTCATTTTGCCTGCTTATTGTTGAGTAAACAATGTCATTTGTGTCTGACGACGTGTGTTAGCCAACCCCTTGCAATGCGCGCAAGTAAAACGTATGGTCGCCGAACTGCACGTGCTGCATTTAGTAATGTGCAGCAGTTCCGTGTAAAAATATCAGTTAACTTGCGTGGAGCGTAAATTCAGAGCGAACTAGCTACATGTACTTCATAAACGTGCCCTAGGATCACTTGCTTTACTCGGCGTAGACGAATGGAGCGTTCCCGCCTGTTTATGAAGCATGTTCACGGCGGAAAACTGAAATACTTGGTTCCAGGTGCGTATAGTTCCTATAGTCGTGGATACAGTTTAGGACACGGCAATTTATACGCGACATTGCGAAGCACCACTAATAACCTGACACGCTCCGCTCATGGGTGGGCTGCTGCGCGGAGCACGCCAGTAGCTTTCGCTCACTCCCACACTGTGGCACAACCTGCTCAGTGCACGTTCCCTATAGTTGAGTGTTGCTCGACCGTACTTGAATACGCCAAGGACCATTACTGACATGCGCACCATCGCAACATAGCGTGCATTTGGTTCTGATGAAAGTGATGTTTGTGCTCTAACGTGAGTGCTGACGTTAAGTCGGACTATAAGTTACCCATTAGGCTCCAGTGTAGCGGCCGTGCCTGATAAGCCACAATAAGCATATTACTCAATGGACCTTTTCCAGGTCCGAACAACGCCTCCAGTGGGGATCGCCGTAACCGAAACCGGTGGCCCATGGCCTCAGAAAGTGTCCACATCTTTCGGACACTTTCGGACACTTTCGTAGGCCTGAATTTCGACACCTTTCCTTGGGGGGAACCTTTGCATGTTCAGACGCCGGATGTCACTCGGTCCACTCCTGTCATCTGCATTTGGCCACCAAAAAACATGGCGCGCGCTCTCATCGACGCCTCCGCGCAATCCCCGACTACCCACCAGAAAAAGGTCCATTTACACGAAGACGTCGATCTACGTCGCAACGCCTGGCTTAAAGAAAGAAAAAAACAAAATAAAATAATCTTAGTGCAAGCCAAGGAGGTTCTATAGAACCTCTGGAGTGGCAGTCCCAGCCGCCGCCAACGGGAGCAAGTGAAGCCGCCGGCGGCCATGTAGCTAGAGAAAAAACAGGGCGCGACCGCCATAGACGGCAATGGAATACGCGCGGCGCGCGCGTTGGTTTGCAGTCCTACAATAAAAAAAATGAGATGGAAACTGCTTTAAAGTTACACCCACGAACAGTTGCCGGCGTCTGTGTTCAAGGGGTAACCATAAGCTAACGTGGAACGTACTTATTCTGTACATAAGCACACATCCATCACGCGAACATTTGGTCAGAAGGAGGATTCGCAAGCATTAACCTACGTGGGCGACGTGTGCCATCACGGCAAGCGCAGCGCGCACAGCCTCGAAACGAGGTAGCTCGCCCTCCCAGACTAGACGCATAAAAAAGTAAAGCAGCCGCGTCCTTCAGTGTTTCGGTTTCGGTTTGGTTGGATTTCAAAAGAGTTACATCTTGCTTTTGCCGCAATTTCTTCTTTTCGTAACTATTTGTGTTGAAGCTACGTCAAGGAGGTGGAAACTAACAGGCTTTTGTAGATGCGCTGGGAAAGCAGGAAAGATTGTAGGTACACTGCCAGGCCGTCTGCCCTGGTCGTCTGCCCCGTTCTGTCGAAGCAGCATTCTTCGAAGTGAATAGAGCAGAGCTGGTTGGTTGGTTGGTTGTTCCTTGGCAACCTGGCGCAACCCACCGCGGGGGATCGGCCATGAAACGGACGGCACCTCATTTTAGAGATAAAATTGTTTTACATGGAGCAGAGGTGGTCAGAGCTGGTCACCGTCCTTAGCTCTCTAACCACTTCTTCGACCGGCACGTTCCCAGGTAGAACGCTGCGCGCAGTCTTTTGGAAACATGTAACATGGATCAAATTCGATATCCATGCACCGGATAAATATGCATGCACGCCGTCAGTCTTGACTTGCAAGAAAACACCAGAAAGCTCGGAATGCGAAGGGCGTTCAGACTTCCTACTCGTACCAATAATGCTCGGTACGTCCAGCTAGACTGCACCCCATTATTTGGTACTTCGTGCATACACTTAAAAATCGCGTACAACGTCGCGTCAGCGAACATTTAAAGCGTAAAATTTTCGTCAATACAACTGTACGCATTACATGTATGCGCACCTTTCAAATTGTTTCCAGTTTACCAGCATGCACGGAAAAACAGACAATCGTCAGCGAACGAAGTGAGGACACTTACACGTGAAAACTGATCCCAGGCGTCTTCTTATTGCGATTAGTGCACCCATAAGCGACGTACGAAGTCACCATTGCCTCGTAAAGTGTTTAACTGCTTTACAAAAGCATGCCACCGTCCCCAAAGACAACTGCGACGATGGGGCAACGGAGCGCACTCCGTCGTCTACTTCCGAGTTTTTCCTTTTGCAATATGGCGGCGACCGGCTTCACTTACGGGGGCGCCACCTCCACTCCAGAAGAAATAGTATATAACCTCCTTGGTGCAAGCGCGGCTTGCACTAAAACGCACCGCTGGGTCACATAGAGGCGATGTGCACCTAGGTGGTCCTGGCTTGGCTAGGCTTTGACCCTCTCGCCTCTCGCTTTCCAACCTCTTGCTAAACTACATGGCTATGCTTGATCTCTTTCCTTTTGTAGCGTTAGCTGCACTGGTCTAGCCGAGCCAGTTTCGCGTGGATCCTCAAGAGCCGTGCTGCGCATGCGCGAGGATCAGTGATGTCACGCACCGGAGCCGGCAACTCCCGCGCACTCCGCCACCGCCGGTCTGCGCTTTCCAGAGGAGCGATGTCGTAGCCTTTGCAGACGTATTGGCGCCGGCGCGCGCGCAGCTATTCGCCTTCGCTGTGCAGTCGCCATCAGACACTGCGCTGGAGCCGCTTATAGCGCCTCTGACTGGCGGTCGCCAGTGTGGTATAGCCATGGAGAAGGAGAGCGCAAATGCTGCTCGACGGCGCAGAAGAGCGGAGAAGCTTAACTCATCGGATCCCGAAGTAGTTGCCTGGCACAATAAATATACATGTGCCACATAATAGGAATACCGTGTGTGTGTCATTGGAGCAGCATCCTAGACAATCCTAGACAATCAGGAAGGCTAGGAATAATTAGCTGAACATTTGCTAACGCTACGTTATTCTGGCGTAGCCGAGCTAAGCCACTGCATCATTTTACAGCGAAAGCTGTTATGAGATCATTTCACCGGCCGTTTTTGGCGCCGTAGTTGTCCGCCGTCGCCGCCGCCGCCGCCGGTGCGTCGTCGCACTCGGACGACCATGAATGGAGGGGCCCGTTACTTCCGAGGAGCTTCGTCAGAGGCGATATGATAGTCGCGCATTTTCGAATGAAGCGCCGAAAGTAGGAACACAGTCCTACGAAACTGCGCAGTTCTTTGACGGACGTAGGTTTCGGGAACTCGGTCACGGCGCGAAGTTTGCCTGGATCGGGGAGAATTCCGTCCTTGGACACGACGTAGCCGAGGATTGTCAGCTGCCGTGCAGCAAATCGGCACTTCTTTAGATTCAGTTGCAGGACCGGCGTCGCTCAAAACGCGTCAAAACATGCCGTAGGCGCTGAAGATGGGTGGAAAAGTCCGGAGCAAAAACGACGACGTCGTCGAGGTAGCACAAGCACGTGTGCCATTTCAGGTTGCGCAGAACGGTATCCATCATGCGCTCAAAGGTGGCGGGCGCATTACACAGCCCAAACGGCATGACGTTGAATTCGTACAGGCCGTCGGGCGTGACAAAGGCGGTCTTCGGTCGAGCGTCGTCAGCCATAGGTACTTGCCAGTAGCCTGAGCGCAAATCGAGGGATGAAAAGAATTCGGCGCCTTGCAGGCTGTCAATCGCATCGTCTATTCGCGGCAGTGGATACACGTCCTTACGAGTGATCTTGTTGAGTCGTCTGTAGTCGACACAGAAACGCACAGAACCGTCCTTCTTCGCAACAAGAACGACAGGAGACGCCCAGGGGCTGTTGGAGGGTCGAATAACATCGCGTCGAGCATGTCGTCGACTTGCTCGGTGATTACACGGCGTTCTGTGGGAGATACGCGATATGGACGTTGCCGCAGTGGCAGGTGGGCGCCAGTATCGATGCCGTGCGTAACGGCCGACGTGCGACCGAGAGACGTTTGAGCGACATCGAAAGAAGAGCGAAATTCTTCCAACAGGTCCAGAAGTTGGGAACGCTGGACCTGCGTAAGGTTGTCAGCTATGGTGGAACCAAACACGTCAGCGGGTGATGAACCAGACATCGAAACAGCACTGAGCGTACTGGAACTGCGGCCGTGCGTGTCATCGGGTTCGTCCATAACTTGTGCGTCTTCGAGGGGTTCCACGCTGCCGAGACATTCCCCTCGCACCAACGTAACACTGTACGGGGAGGGGTTGATTACAAAAATAGAGGTGCTTCCCTGAGTGATTTGAACGGTCGCGAAAGGCACCAGCAAGCCTTTCCTCGTGCAAATACGGTCATATGGCGAGAGGAGTGCAACGGTGTCGGATAGACTGGCGCAGTAGACGGACACCGCCGTGGACGAGTTTGCAGGCAATTTGATGTCGTCTTTAACGAGTACCTTGCTCGCAGCCGATGGACTGTCTTCCGGCGTCAAATTACAGAATGGTGACAGCTCTATTTCGGCTGGTGCGCAATGAATGACGGCGTCGTGGCGGGAGAGAAAATCCCATCCGAGGATGACGTCGTGAGAGCAGGCAGGAATTATGATCAGTTCGATGGCGTACATAGCGTCCTTAATCATGACGCGGGCTGTGCACACCGCTGTAGGGTGAATACGTTGGGCGCTGGCTGTACGGAGGGAGAGCCCGGAAAGTGGCGTCGTCACTTTGCGCAGTATTCGGCTAAGCTTTGCGTCCATAACGGATACAGCGGCTCCAGTGTCGATAAGGGCAGATGCACGAACACCGTCTACAAACACGTCTATCACGTTCGATGGGCTTCGCTGAGGGCTTTCGCAGTTCGATCGCGTCGCAGCCCTTGCCTCGTGGACTGCGACGACTAGTTTTCCTGGTCGCGTGGGACCAGACGTGGCCGCATCGGGGACAGTGAGCGGCGTCGTGGTGACGGTGAACGGCGGGTAGAGGGCGCTGGGCGAAACGGCGGTGACATAGGCTGCGGTGAATCGTAATACGGGCGGCTCGACTGGCTTGGCATGGTTGAAGCGACTGGGGGCGACTGCACGCGATTGCAATAGCGGGCGACGTGACCGGCGCAACCGCACGCAAAGCAGATGGGGCGGTTGTCGGAAGTGCGCCATCGGTTCGCCGGGGTGGGTCCCATCCATGGCCCAAGACGCGGTGGACGGGGCGGCGGCTGATAGGACTGCATGGTGGGCTGCAGTCGTGGCCTAGGAATGACGTCGGCGTACGCAGCCGGCACACTCGCCTGGAAGGCCTGTGGTCTGGTGACGACTTCGGCGTAAGGATGTGGGGCAGACACAGGGATCGCTGGGGTGGCCTGGCCACAACTTGCGCGTAAGTGAGTGGCGCAAGCGCCGGAGGTGGCTGGTGGTATTCCGGCATGACCTCCGCGATTTCCTGTTGAATAGCGCGGCGTAAGGGAGGCAGCAGTGTGGTGGACGGCTGTTCAACATGCTGCGACTGCGGCAAGGTCAGTAGAGAAACTGGCGGGCAATTTCCTCGCGCACAAATGACTTGACCTCGGCGAGCAAGCCCGAGTGATCAGAAATGGCCGACAAGCCAGCGAGGTCGGCGTCGCGTGATGGAGGTCGACGGGTCAGCAACCGCTGCCGGCGCAGCTCCTCGTAGCTTTGGCAGAGCGTGATCACCTCTGTCACGGTACGAGGGTTCTTGGCGAGCAGCATGGTGAAGGCATCGTCGTCGATGCCTTTCATAACGTGTCGGATCTTGTCAGACTCAGACATGGTTACGTCGGCCTTCTTGCACAAGTCGAGGACGTCCTCGATGTAGCTGGTAAACGACTCACCGGTCTGCTGAGCTCGTTCACGTAAACGCTGTTCGGCTTGCAGTTTACGTACGGCAGGTCGGCCAAACACGTTGATGATGGCGGTCTTGAAATCAGACCACGTGAGGAAATCGGTTGCGTGGTTGTTGTACCACAGGCTTGCCACACCCGCGAGGTAGAAAACCAGGTTGCTCAGCTTCCTGCCTCGTCCCATTTGTTGGGTACGCTCACGCGCTCATATATCGCGAGCCAGTCCTCCACGTCAGTGCCATCCGCGCCGGTGAATATAGGAGGATCGCGGATGCGGGGGGAACCGGAGCATGGTGTCGGTACAGGGGGAAGCGTTTGCTGGGCGGCGTCTTGAGGCATGGTAGAGGGCACGGTACGGGATCGAAGCGCCAGGGGCATCGAACGGACCGAAGCTGGTTGGGACGGCGCAGCACCTCCACCAAATTATAAAGGCGTTTATTGGCAGCACTAGTCGACGAAGCACAACGGCGACAGTCAAGACAGAGCGCGGGCTCCGAGCGCGAGGAGCGGAGCCGAAGGGGACGACCCACTAGAAAGCGCTCGAGAGGGCGACCCATTACAGACTAACAACGCTTCGCTACACACCGGCCGTTTTGGCGCCGTAGTTGTCCGCCGTCGCCGCCGCCGCCGCCGGTGTCCGTGACCAGTATCGATCGAAATAAGAAAAAAAACGAAATAAGAGAAAAATTTCAGGATGGAACGAGGTTCGAACCTGGGCCCTCTGCGTGGGAGCCCAGTATTCAACCTCTGAGCCATGCCGGTGCTTGAAACTGCTTTGTAAAAAGGTCCTATACAGGCTTCATGTCGGGAAGGAACCACATTAGCATATGCAATATAGCGTGGTAGAAGAGTAAAATAAGCACCAAGCGTTGCACAACGCGAATTCTGTAACGAGGCGTCACACAATGCGAATTGCGCAACGAGTAGGTTGTGAAATGCTTCCAACCCATTACAAAGATCTCTGCCATAATTCTTCGTCGTCATCAGGCACAGCATCAACAAAGTGCGCATAATGCTTTACATGCGTTTAGCAGGTACCAGGGATCTCCGTAAAATGACGAAAAATGGCACAGTGCCTGCTGGCCTACTTCTCAAAAATTAGAATGATTTAGAGCGTAGTGGGTTCCTCGCAAGTGCACTGTTATTGGTTGCCAAGGAAGCCTATAAGCGCAGATCCATTTCCTCGGGGTCTCAGTAAAATTACAATGCTTTATAACGTAGTGGGTTCCTCGCAAGTGCACTTGGATTGGTTGCCAAGGAAGCCCATGAGCTTATGATCCATTTCCTCGGGGTCTCATTAAAGTTATTCGCCCCTCCCCCCCCCGTCTCTCTCCCACGTCAACGTATGTTATACAGCATGACGGGAGAGGGAAATAGCGAGCGGGCGTCACCCAATGCAAATTACATAACTGGTTGGCCGTTTAAAGCTTCCAACCCGTTACAAAGGGCTGAGCCATAATTCTTCATCGTCATCAGTCGTCGCGTCAACAAAGTGCACATAATGCCTTACAGAGGTGTAGCTGGTGCCTCGCTTCTCCGCAGAATGACGAATAATGGCTTAGTAGGTGCTTCCCAACTTCACAAAAATTGTGATTTTGGGCGTAGTGGGTACCTTTCTAGTCTACTTGTATTGTAGCCCCAAGAGAGCTTACAACGGGCTCTAGAAACGCCGCTCTTCCAGCTTTCGCTGTGACTGTGCTGCGGTTTCAGCGCAGGCCTGGCGTTTTTTAGTGTTTACGGCGTCCATACGAAAACTGGCAGTTTTGCCGGAAGAGTGAAAGGCTGACACTAACAGCAATCTTCAGGCTTTCGGCGCGGTGCTCGAATATTCGGACAGTGCTAAAACAGGACGCGGCGCTGGTTCTCTTGGTGGTGGTGTCGCTACAGGCGGGGTCACTCCAGCTGCAACATGTTGGGGCAAGCTTATGCTGAAAAGACACTGGCATGGTCGGTTTTATTAAATCGTTGCACATCGTGGAGATACTTGCGCGCTGTTCTTGATGTTACCATACGATGCGTGAAAGGGAACTACAACGCCCCGTTAGCTGTAAGGCGTCGCCTACCAGTTGGGTGTGGAAAGGTCGCGCGTTCGTTGAGTGCTTTTGACAGCTTTCTGTGACCGACGTTTCTGCACTGGCGTTTAGTATAAACAGCGCGGTAGCTTTCTGCGCAGCTAAAGCTGTGTAAATTTCATGGCATATCGGTTGCAGCGATAACGTCGCCTTGCGTAGGAGTAGACTCCTGGTCATAGCAGTGACCATCAGGTGTTTCTCCTATGTACCCTTATAAAAAAAGCCAGATCAGGGAACGAGAAGGATTTAAGTGATTAGAAGTTGTTGGAGCAAAAGGAATCCCGTTGCAGCGAACGTTCTTATTCTTGAAGGCTCTTTTTCGTCACTGCGCATTGCATTGTTCGGCGCGTATAGGTATTAGTAAATTCGACGCCCGCACACAACCACGAAGAGCCACGTGTTTTAGGCGAAGTCCTGCTGGAAGTTGAAAGCTTATTCTTTGTACTCTAGAAACGTGGTTCGTTGGGTTAGTGTGTCGCACATTTGCAAATAGGAAAAAACAGCGTAAAAGGAGACGAAGCAGAAGCGAAGAATGCACAGGACGAGCGCTGACTAACAACGGAATTGTTAGCGCTCGTCCTGTGTGTTCCTTCGCTTGTGCGTCCTCTGCTTTCGCGCTGTTTTTCCCATTTTCATAATTTTGTACTACGGAATATATTAGGGCATGAATGAAGATTCGCTTTCTTTATTTATATGTGGCTCATTGGCGGGCAAGCATAAGAAGCTTCCTAACAACGTCCCTCTTTGAAAGCTTTGTTGATACTTGGGCGCAAGTGGCAGTATTCTGCATCGGCGGTGCTCAAGTAGAAATTCTGCATCAACGGTATCAGTGTGGCTCAGCAGCGATTCAGATGTAACTGGTTTTTTCAGGTGGTGTCCGTATGAGCCCTGAAATTTCAAAACCGAGGTGGTTTTGCGGAGCGCCGCGCATGGTTGACAGTAAGCACCGCATTTCCCCCCTTTGCGTCGCAGAAAGTCGAATTTCTTCGTCATTTCATTAACTAAGTGTAATGAAACATGAAACCCGACTAATTGTGCTGCTATTCATATTCGTAAACAATGCGTTTTCAACTTGGTACTGGTGACTTCTGTTCGGATGACGACATCTGCGGTAGAGCTATTCAGCAGGACATAGCCGCCGGGGTAATATGTGCCCAGTTCCTGTAGTTCTCACGTAAAAAGAGCAAGTTATCTTGCTTAAGAGCCAGAGATGATAGAATTACCCTTTATTCTGATCGCCAGCTACTGTCAGGTTGATATTCAGACGAGTGGTGCACCACATATGCAAGATCAATACCACTACTTTATTCATGTATTTTGTCACATACATACATACCATAGCTAGATAGGTGCACGTTGCCGTTATTCTACCCTGTGCTGTTTCTTCCAAGCTGCAACACGGATAACTGCTGTCTTTCCAAGGCACAACATGATGCCATATAATCAAGGTGTCACGGCGGCAGGGAGCGGCTGAAGAGGTGGGGTGAGGCAGGGCTATCTCTTTGGAGAGCCCCTAAGATACCACAATAAAATTTGTCATTACTTTTTTGATAATGCGTTTTTTGATTTGCTCTTACTGGAAATACTCCCAGTAAGAGCAAATACGAAAGGGAGGGTGGGGGGCAGTGCGCCACCTATTACTGCCTCTTTTAGAGCGAAAGCTGTTATGAGATCATTTCAACGGCCGTTTTTGGCGCCGTAGTTGTCCGCCGCCGCCGCCGGTGTCCGAAACCACTATCGCACGAAATAAGAAAAAAAAAGTAAATAAGAAAACATTTCTAGGATGGAACGAGGTTCGAACCTGGGCCGTCTGCGTGGGTGCCCAGTGTTCTACCTCAGGGCCATGCCGGTGCTTGAAACTGCGTTGCAAAAAGACCCTCTACAGCCTGCATGTCAGGAAAAAACCACATTAACATATGTAATGTAGTGTGGTAGAAGAATAAAATAACAACCAGGCGTAACACAAACGCGAATTCTGTAACCGGGCGTCACACAATGCAAATTGCGCAACGAGTGGGTTATTGAGTGCTTCCAACCCATTACAAAGGCCTCTGCGATATTTCTTCATCGTCATCAGCCACAGCATCAACAAAGTGCACATAATCTCTTACAGTGTTTAGCGAGTACCACGGTTCTCAGCAGAATGACGAAAAATTGCATAGTGGCTGCTTTCCTACTTCAAAAAAATTATGATGATTTATAGCGTAGTGGGTTCCTGGCAAGTGCACTTCTATTGGTTGCTAAGGAAGCCCATAAGGCTCCCATGATCCATTTCCTCAGGCTCTCAATAAAGTTAATTCCTTCTCTCTCTCGCTCTCCGTTGCTCCGGTTAACGCATGTTATAAAGCGTGGTGGGACAGTTAAATAACGACCGGGCGTCACACAACATGAATTACGTAACTAGTGGGTCGTTTAAAGCTTCCAACCCATTACAAAGCGCTCAGCCATAATTCTTCATCGTCATCAACCACCGGAATAACAAAGTGCACATAATGCCTCACAGATGGTACCTCGCTTCTCCGCAGAATAACGAATAATATCGTGGTGGGTGCTTCCCAACGTCCCAAAAATTATTGTTTGTGACGTAGTGGGTACGTTGCTAGTGTAGTTGTATTATTATAGAAATGCCGCTCTTCGATCTTTCGCTGTGACTGTACTGCGCTTTCGGCACAGGCCTGGCGTTTTTTTGACACTGTTTATTTCTATTTCTTTCTTTTATTGCGATAGCAATTTATGGACACTCTAGGCGGTTTTTTGCCGTCGCCATCACTGTCTTGTTCCGTATATGTATGTATGTATGTATGTATGTATGTATGTATGTATGTATGTATGTATGTATGTATGTATGTATGTATGTATGTATGTATGTATGTATGTATGTATGTAATATTATCTAGGGTTTAACGTCCCAAAATCACGATATGATTATGAGAGACGCCGTAGTGGAGGGCTCCGGAAATTTCGACCACCTGGGGTTCTTTAATGTATGTATGTATGTATGTATGTATGTATGTATGTATGTATGTATGTATGTATGTATGTATGTATGTATGTATGTATGTATGTATGTATGTATAAATAAAAGCCACAAATAAAAACAATTCCGAAGAAAAACATTTCAAAGCGCTCGACGGGGGTTCAAACCTGCGACCCCTCGCTCCGCAGCACGCTGCCTTAGGTAAATACGCGATGCCTCACTCGTTGCACAGGATATTGATGGCAGAATACAAACACACGCGGCGTTAAGTGAAACGCACGGGACGCCAAACGTGGCGAAATTAAAATTATGCGAGACGCGGGCCATGTTGCATCGTTGCTCGCGCTGCGTTTTCGTCGTATCGCTGGCGACCCACGCTAGTTTTCCATTTTGGTGTTGTAGCGCCGCGCCGAGTCGTGGCCAGTCGGCCAGTGAAAAGGAAGAGCGTCTCATGGCTCGTGATGGCGCGAAAAGGTGGCAGCGCTTTGGCTCTTTTAGGCATATGCGACAGGAGGGAACAAACGAGATGGCTGATCCAGAATCGCAGTACATATATTACACCGTGACTATAATCCTGAGGCTAAAATTAGAGCGCAAACGCACAAGACACCCACGAAGAAAAGAAACGTACGACACAAGGGCTGACTAGCAACTGCTTTATTCTTTCATACGCCAATGAATATTTAAGCCCAAGGCAAACTTGCCGCGCACGCGCACACAACAATAGCGATAAACCAAAACGTGCAACAAGGATGATAGTGCGTTAGATACGCCAAGACATGAATTCATATTCGGATGGGTGCACGGGCAAAGAACTAAAGAAGTAAGAAGAAGAGCGTTCGTTGCCGCTGTAATTTTAGCCTCAGGAATATGTACCAAGTGAAGTTTTCTTTTAGTGACCAGAATCAACACCAGCAGGGAACGCGTGCCGTGGCCACAGGGGTCGCGGACTAGGAACTCCTCCTAGATTTTGTAAGGCGCCGGCTCTTAAGGCCGTCCACAACTCTTTCATGTAAACTGAGTCAAGAAACTTTACCACCACCACCATCACGTGCCACTGCCAAGCGCCGTCTTTATTATTGCGATAGCAATTATATGGACAGTCTCGGCTGGAAAATGTCCGTCGCCGTCATTCACCGTGTATGTATAAGTATGTATATATAGAAAAGCCATAAAGAAAAATAAATCAGAGATTCTTTCCGACGCGCGGAACCGAACGGGCGACCTCTCGCTTTGTAGCCTGCCACGTTAGACGTTAGGCCACTACAGCACCGTCTTTCAGCCTGCTAACGGCGAGCTATTTATATACACCATGTAATTCAGCATGCTTTCTTAGTGGCCACATAGATGGCGCGACGTGCGCGCGTGTGACGCTCTTTAAAGATTGTCGCCCCGCGGCCCCGCTCCTGCGAACGCTGTTGCTCTTCGCTCTACAGGGCGTGGTCGCTTTCGTACGCTTATCTCGAGGAAAGAAGGGGCGGCCGGTGGGGTGCTTCGCTTCGCTCGCTGCAGCGGCCGCGTTTGCGAAAGGAGCGCGCTGTTCAAACAGAAATAAGTAACAACTCTGACAATTAGTTCGCGCTCGTCTTGTGTGTATCTGTTCGTTCGTTTGGTTTGTCCTGCTTTATGTTTGAGCAGTGCGTTTCAAGTGTCGAGCTGTGACGCATTAGTTCGCGCTCGTCCTGTGTGCGTTCTTTTCGTGCGTTCTTTGGGCTCGAGCGACGCGCCGGCAATTTCGAGCTGATTTCCGTTCTTCGCGTTACAATACAATTTATTGCTATCGCATTCATTGCTTCGCCGTTGCGGCGAAACTGTGACTTTTTTTCTTCTCTGGAGGTCGTGCACCCTCCGGTTTTGTTCGCCACCTAAAGGAAGGCGCTGCAAGCTCTCGGGACAACGTGAGCGCAAGAGTGCGAGAGTGGCTCGCGAATCGCGAGCACGCAGCAAGATTCCAGGTGCTTGCCGCTCTTCCTGTGACATTCCAGTTTCTTGCTATCGCATTCATTGGTTCACCCTTGAGGCGAAACCGCGACTTTTAACAGGAAAGCTATTTAGTAAATCGTTCCTTGTCCGACGAAAGAAAAAAGCTATCATCATCATAAACGGGCACGTGCCACAAAAATTGGGTAAATCGCACTACTCACAACCATTCCACTAAAAATATAAAAGGCAACTGTTAGGCCAACAACAAATAGCTGCTAAGCGACGGGGGCGAGCCGAAGAACCCGAGTGCGTACGACGAGAGAATACTAGGTAACGGGATAGGCAACGGCTGCTGCGACAAGACCCCGAAGAGATGGAAGGCCTACGACAACGACGAAGTGCCCGCAGACCTATGAGAGGTGCGAACGCTTGGTTTCAGCGCGAGTTCCTGTCTGTCGAGTTTGGACAGCCGTGTCGTGTCTGTGACTGTGGTTTAAGTGGTGCCTCTCTGCGCTGAGAATCAACGTAGAAACAACCTAGCATCACCTAGCTAGGGCCTAGCAATGGCGTAGAAGCAACCTAGAAACAGCCTGCATCACCTAGCTAAGGCCTAGAAACAACCTAGAAGCAACGTGATTAGTCTTCAGAATCGTCTAGTTTCGCTGTTTCAAGCCTTCGCGGCTTAGTGAAAGCTTCGCTATTTTTTTTTACTTGAGGGCTCATAATCGACGCCAGCAGGGAACACGAGCAGCGTCTTCACGTGCCACTGCCAGGCGCCGTCTTTATTCTCTTCGCTTAACGTCGCGCGCTCTCCGGTTTTGTTCGCCGCCCAAAGGAGGGCGCTACAGGATCTTGAGACAACGCGAGCGCAAGAGTGCGAGAGCGGCTCACGTTCCGCGCATGCACCCTGGCGGCTCGCAAATTTCTTGGGTCCCCAATTCTCCGACTTCTGTTTGGATACAGGGCGTGGTCTACCGCGGTCGCGCGCTTAACTCTTGAGGGGGAGTTCTGTACGTCTTGTGCTTTCGCCGCAAAGTTTGCGTTGAAGCTATAGACCGCACGAAGGTCACTTTGTTCACTGCAGCGGCCGCGTTTGCGAAAGGAGTGAGCTGCTAGCTGGAAGAACCAAAGTAGGAGGTAGTTGAAGTAAAAAGTGCAACAATTCGCGCTCGTCCTGTGTATACCTGTGCGTTCGTTTCGCGTGTCCTTTTTTTGTGCTTGAGCAGCGCGCAGCAAGTTTGTAGGTGCTTGCCATTCTTTCTGTGACATTCCAATTTCTTGCTAACGCATTCATTGCTTCGCCCTCGAGGCGAAACTGTGACTTTTTTCTGTTTACCTACTTCTTGCTCGCTCTTTTTATCTTTCTTTTTCGCTCTCTTTCTGTTTCTTTCTTTCTATCCCCTTCTCTGTCTTTCTTTCTCTCTTTCTTGCGTTTCTCTTTTTCTTTCTTTGTCTTTCTTTATATGCTATGCTCTACTCTTTCCTCTCCTTCTTTTCTTTAAACTCACCGTACCATTAACACCTTGCAGACTGTAAGGCCGGAGAACTCTCAGCGTTCTGAGTGTGACGTCACTAACCGGAAGTGGCAGCGGCGACGGGAATCCGGTGTCCCCCTTCGCGGCGGCCCGCCTGCGTGGGTCGCGCAGGGGAACAACTGAAACTCGGATGGATACAGCTTACCACATGGCATTGGTCGTGGATAGAGAAATTCGCAGCATTTCTGTGAATAAAGAAACAAAAATTGCGGAAGAAAGCTGCAGTAATCATCTGACAGTTATGTTTGAATGAAATATCGGCATCTAGCGAAAAAACGTTGTACTCAAAAGCGCACTAGATTTAATGACGGAGGACAACTAGTACGGCAGCGTACCGGCCCGCCAGTTTGTTTCTTGCTGCCTCGTGTGGTGCGTCGGCCCTCTCAGTGCAGTGTGCCATTTTCTCGAAATTGTGAGAACGTCGTGCGTACGGCATTGAATTCGTCATACCGAAAAAGCGCTGTGTCCCTTGAAGTGTAAGGTGCGCGTTTTCCGATTTCATCAAGAAGCGGAGCTCCGCAAAAAATGGCTGCACGCAATTTCACGTAACAACATAACTCCTTCGCAGTACTCCAGAGTGAGTTGTCCTGCTGAATTTTGTCCATATATGTCCTAGCGTGATTAGAAGTACGACAGACGCCACTTCTAGAAATGCCAATGATGAAGACGAGCAATTGCATGTCATTCAGAGGGAAGCTAAGTATTCAAGGCCTGGCTGCAACGTAGTTGTCACTCAAGAAACACTGTCAATGATAAAGGACATATTGTCGGTAGTGGCGCATGTGGCAGGTTATGCTGTCTACGCCGCCTTGAAGAAACTCAAGTGTGAGAAATTCAGGGAAGCACTGACAGTGAATAAAGAAATTTCAGTTTGTGTTGCAGAGAACACTGTGACCTCATCAGACCAATGAAACGAGGAGTTCTCCTGCATTCAGCGTTTTTTGGCGTAAATGCTGTTGCGCACAATCATGCAGTCGTGGAGCAATTGCCAAAACAAGAAGTGCTTTTAAAGTTCTCGAACCAGCGCCAAGTGGTGACAGACCTCACCGTGGAGCTCCTAGCCAACGACGAGTCGTCATATTTTCATACCTGGGACGACAGACATGCTAGAGTGCTGGTTATAAAGCAGGTGTTACGGTGCGGCATGAATTTTCTCAAACATTTTTTTCATCAGAATGAATGATAACGTTTAGAAGCTGAATCAACATCAACAAAGGGAAAGTTGGAAACGCTCAGCTAGAAATAGCTCTGGACGTGCCTTTGGCTCGGCTGCAAATAAAGTTATTGAGACAAGATGCCATTAGCCTCGCGTTCTCGTTCATAAAGCATAGGAAATTCCTAGGTGCAAATCAGGAACACTGACGAAAGAAAAGACATGGACAACCACACAGCAGACATTACTACACTGGCCTTCACTGCTCGATGGCGAGCAGCCGCCGCCGCCGCCGCTTCGTGACGTCGCAGCGGCAATCTTCAGGCCTTGAAGTCTGGAGGGTTTTTAGGTGGCGCCTGGCCACCTCAATGTGCAGTGCCTGGGACAGTATTTACACCTCAAGAGCTCGGGATCACGTGACGTGAGCGGAAACCCTGCGTCTGACACGAAAGCACCGCTATAGAAGTGGAATGAATGGCAAGGTTCTGCCTGGCGTTGCATAAGACCTTTTCGCTGCCACAACCAAGGTCGGCAGCGACGTGCCGCTCTACCAACGGCGTGAAACATGACGTTTCTGCTATGGCCACGTGACCATGAGATGTCTAGGTGCAAATGGAATCTCCCGCAATGCTGAGAGCGGCTGCGTTCCCAGCTTTCAGCTCCCAGCTGTTGTAAAACACCATCGGTACACGCTGATACGACAGATACTCAAAACTTTAGAAATGACTAGGCTGGGCAACGTGTATGTCAGCAGGCCTTTGATAGTTTTTTCAAAAAAAAAAAAAGATGTATGCAGTTGCACTCAACGTGAAGGCTGTAGAAAGTCCGCAGCAATGATTCGCCCGCCCTTCAGCGACGCTGGCGTTCACGGGTGAACGCGCGCTGGCGTTCCAAACGTGCACCGTGCTCGGCGTCCATGGAAGGAAAGAAAACCTTCATTTGTGATGTGCTGTCTCCCACTCCCTTCTTCCTTTCCCCTCTCCTCAACCTCACCCTTGCTGTACTCTACCATGCACTTCTATGCTATGCGCTACTCAGGCCCCTCCTCCTTTCCCTCCTCACCCTCACTTCCGTTCCCAATCCCTTGCTACACTCTACTACACATGGCTCTGCTATACATGGCTGTGCTATGCACGATTTTGCCTGCATGACGCCATAAATGGCTATGCTGTGCACTACCCTCTCCCCGCCTCGTTTTTATCCTCCTCTCTGCGATTCTCCGCCCCTTGCCGTACTATACTCTGCCTGGCTATGCTATACATGGCTATGATATGCATGGTTATTGCCAAAAAAAACTGTCATCGCTCAGCAAAACGCAGGTGTCGCAAAGCAAGCGAAACGCTGACAGGACCGCTGGGAGAGGTGAAGCCATCCGCAGTGCACCGGCCAGCCCTGCATGCGCACGGGCTTCGACCGAGCGGCCACCGCGCGTGACGAAGAGAAAAACGGCATTCGAAGGACTACTGACTTTCGGTTCTTTCAGAACTGGTGTGCTTCTTTGAAATGCAAAGCATTTCTTAGCGAACTTCTGCGACTTTGAGCGTATCTATCTATCTATCTATCTATCTATCTATCTATCTATCTATCTATCTATCTATCTATCTATCTATCTATCTATCTATCTATCTATCTATCTATCTATCTATCTATCTATCTATCTATCTATCTATCTATCTATTCGCCTACGACTTTGTGCTCTCCTGGCCGTTTAGATTATGATATGTGTACCAAAACTGGTATGTCATAACATGAATGTATGATGAACGTAAATGGCAGGTCCTAACACGAAAATCATGACATACATGCCATGGTGTTGGTGCTCTACCTGCCGTTTCGTTAACTTGATATATCCTAAAAGTGGTATGGCGTGACAAGTGTTCGACAAACATAAGTGACAAGTCCTATCATGCAAATCATGACACGGATGTCATGTACAGCACGATTTACATGACAAGGTCTCGGGGCGCTCAAGGCTGTTTAATTAAATGGATACCTAAAAATTTGTACGACGAGACATTTCTGTATGGCGAACATGAATGACATGTCGTAACATGAAAATCATGACATGCATGCCATGTACAGCATAATTTACATGCCACGTTCATGGTGCGCTCGCAGCCGTTTCGTTAGCTTGATATACACCAAAATTGGCATTGCGTGACGGGACTGTACGACGAACAGAAGTGATAGGTGGTAACGTGACAACCGTGACATGAATTTCATGTACAGCATGATTTACATGCCACGCTCATGGTGCACTCGAGGCTGGTTCGTTAATATGGTATACACCAAAATTGGTATTGCGTGAGGTGACTGTACGACGAACCTAATTGACAGGTGTTAACATGACAATAATGACATGAATGTCGTGTACGGCATCATTTGCATGCCATGCTCATGGTGCGCTCGCGGCCGTTTCCCCAGCTTGATATACACCTAAAGGGGCATCGCGTGACCTGACTGTATGATGAACATAAATAACAGGTGATAACATGAAAATCATGACATGCATGTCGTGTAAGACATGATTTACATGCCATGCTCTTGGTGCACTCACGGCCGTTTCACTAACATGATATGCCTCAAAATTGGTATTGCGTGTCGTGACTCTACGAGGAACATAAATGACAGTTGATAAAATGAAAATCGTGACATGCATATCGCGTAGGGCATGATTTACATGCCACGCTAATGGTCTGCTCGTGGCTGTGTCACTAGCTTGACGTACACCAATATTGGTATTGCGCGACTCGACTGTATGAATGAGCAATAGTGACATGTGGCAACATGACACGCATTATCTGCATATCATGTAGAGCATGATTTACATGCTACGCTCATGGTGCGCTCGCGGCCGTTTGCCTGGCTTGATATACATCAAAACTGGTATAGCGTGACGTGACTGTATGACGAACATAAATGACAGGTCCTAACACGGAAACCATAAGGTGCATGTCATGTACGGCACGATTTACATGACACTGTCTTGGTACGCTTCCGGTCGTTTTGTTAACTGGATATACCCCGAAATTTGTATGGCATGGCATAAGTGCATGACGAACCTAAATGACCGGTCATGCATTGTATATACCAGAATAAACGCTTCATTATATAAAGGATTTTACATTCATGCATGCATGAAAACATGAGATAAATAGTGAACTAGATGTCATGGCATACATGACGTTAATTTTCCTTAAAGAGAAACAAGACGATGTATGCAGCTCTCTACTGGCTGCTTCGCATTACATAGGTTCGCACAGTGCGTGGGATCTGCCGAATTTTTCAGCTTTGAGCGCAAGTTTGTCCCCTTAATAAGTAGTGTACCTAGCAAATCCTTCTGGAGAACGTTGTTACGATATGCTATACACGGTTTTGCCTGCGTGGCGCCAAGTGACGATGGAAGATGACAGCATACGATTACAGCATACGACAGCCCGGGCGCTCAACGTGTTCCCCACTGAAAAGAAATTAACTGTCGCACCATGCGCGCAATGTCCCCAGCGGAGATGTTTGATGCGCTGGTTATTTATGATTCTTTCATTCATTTGTAACGTTCTCTCTTGCGTTTGTTATAGACTGCGCAGTGATGTACTGTGCGACTGTGAGGAACACGCACTGTGGTTAGTCAGCGCTGTTGTCTATGTGAATGTTTTACTGGTACTCTGTAGCTAGCGCAATTTCGAACTGTAGTCCGTAAATGATACACTTCCCACAGTTCGTAAGGCAGCGGTAGCTATAAGAGGGAAAACAAGTGAAAGCTCAACAACCTTCAGTAGCAGCTGGTGGGCTCATCCGTGCTGGCTGACACACAGCTGTTGCTGTGGAATCAGTCCGCGCGGACTGCCTGAGAGGTGAGCACCCGCCTCGTGCTGCGCCGGAATCCAGGTAGGCAGGTGATACAGGCGTTTCACAGCATAGCTCGTGCATGGATACGTAGGTCTCTTGCTTCACGCCTTCGTTATGCATCTAACAGAGAAATTGTGACGCTTGGCTACGAGGATTACTCTCTGTTCAATTGCAAAATATAGCACTTCTCCCTTCTTCCTTTATTTAATAATTCTTAAGGTTTCGTGCGAAAGCTCAGACCTCGGTATGCTACTTAATTCATCTTAATTCAGACTTAGGTACGTTACATAATTCACACACAAGGCAATGAAAAGAGCGGACACACGAAGCTGTACTCCCACAAGTTTACTGCAGTTTCCGTAAGTAAGTGCTAACAAACTGCGCAGCAGTACTGGGCACAACGAATGTTTGTCTCTTCTTTCTTTTTTCTTTGTGTCCTGCAAATGATTCTGTAAATTCTTCTGCATTGTCCGCTAGTTGAACTACAGCACTGAAACTTTCCGTATATCATTCCAATAATCCCATGTTTCCGCAAGAGTGTTGCTTAAATATACGATAAATACATGGAAATCATGTTGAGGATCTTTGGATTGCGTGAGGAAACAGATATAATTGTTTCAATGACATACGGAATGTTACAGTATGCTATATCGTCCGCTTACACCAAGCCTCGACGTAAAGGGTAAAAAGGGGAAAACTCGGCCTTGTTGGTAAGACATGAAGCGATAATTTAACGCGGTTTAACACAAGGACGAGAAGAGAGGACAAACCACGTGCGCTAACTTTCAACAACAACAAAAAGAAGCGTAAGCCACGATGGAGACCGACAGAATCTTCGCTTCAGTCCTCCTTAAACTTCCACTGATTGTTCAGATTTCCAGGGTTCTCAGAAAATTGTACTCTGAAGCAAGCGTCTTCAGAAGAGACTGCGTATTCAGCCGTTCCATGAAATCGTGGCCTTTACATTCTTGCGTGACAATACCCATAGCCATCCTCTATAAGCCTTCGCGTAAACTTCCCCAATAAGCAGAAATACTGTCAGTAAAAATTTATTATGAGCTGTAGTCTCTGCACTGAGCTTGTACAGACATTAGCCTCTAATTGTACGGCTTGTATTACCCTGTAAATGTTTGCACACAGTTCGACAGCTCTAATTTTACGGTTTGTATTTCCGTTATAAATTGATACAGCGTTACCATAACTTGTATATGCATGATCCTTTTTGTATTTATATCTTATGAATGTACAAATATGCGCCATTCACTAACTTGCATGTCGCTAGTAAAGAGCGCTATGACCTTTAGATTCTGCTGCTTCACGAGATGAATTGAAAGTTCTTCTAAACCTGCTGCCGTGGTGTTAGAACGTTTAGTTTGCTTGAATTTTTAACAGCAAAGCTGTTTAAGCCACGCGTAAAAACTTTCGTGTGCACAAAAAACTATCATCATCATGAACGGGTAGGTGCCACAAAAATTCGGCAAATCCCACTACTCACCATAGGTCCACTAAAATGAAGAAGGCAACAGACAGGCGGGAAACGCCAATTAGGATTTCTAGACAGACGTAGCCAGTAATTGAGAAAATCTTTAATAACCCGTCGGGATTAACCCAGTGATAAACACCGTGGCCGCACGTTTCAGCGTCGCTGAAGCATCTGTACGGAGCGCTTCAGTGGTGCGCTTCTGCACATAATCGCTTACATATGGTACCTCGCTTCTCCGCAGAACAACGAATAATGTCGTGCTGGGTGCTTCCCAACTTCCCAAAAATTACGCTTTGTTGCGTAGTGGGTACGTTGCTAATGTACCTGTATTAGTAGCCACAGGAGAGTTTATAACGGGCTCTAGAAATGCCGCTCTTCCAGCTTTCGCTGTGACTGTGCTGCGCTTTCCGCGCAGGCCTGGCGGTTTTTTGCTAATGGGGAGAGAAATACCCGGGGCACCTCTCTCCCACTCAGGAAGACCGGTGGGTGCCCGGCGACACTGAGAATCGAACCCAGGGTTTGGTGGTGTGGGTACTCATGGAGCGAGAGGTGGGAATTCTTCGTTTCGATCATAGGTCGACAAATTCACTCATGAGTCGACTCACTCAGGCTCACTCAGACTCAGGTCGAGCCGTGAGTCTGAGTCTCAGTGTGTACGGCTGAGTAATATGTTGGTGAGTCTGAGTCCGAGTGAGTCCAATTGAGAAAAATTTTAGTGAGCCTTTGTCCGAATGAGTACGGAGCAGGAAAATATTGGTGAGTGTGAGTCCGAGTGAACCCTAAGCGGAAAATATGATTCTTGAGCCAGTCTGAGTGAGCTCCACTTTTTTTTTTGGCGATGTATGGTCCTATCCACTCAAATTCCGCATTGCGATCAGCCTTATGTCGACTCACGTTGATACTCACGACTACTCACACATATTTCAATACACGAGCGTTCATACGCCAGCACAATACTGATTGGTCAGAGGCTTCAGTTACGGAGGGTGGTGGCGGGGGTTGCCTTGACCTCCACTTCCCGCAAATATTTACCCCGGAAGTTCTTGATAAAAAGTTCTGCCTCCACTCGCTAGCATCACTGAAGACGCTACAAATCACATCCAGCGCTAAATGTAGTTCAAATCGATATCTAATGTCGTTCGTGTGTAACGATTGGTGTAGTTTTAAATCCTGCGCTAAATCCCGCTCCGCTATGGTGAAACCTGAGGGTGTGCATAGCACGTGCACCCTGCGATTTCCGTTGCGCTATTGTCAGTCTATGTCTATATGAATGATCCCTGGCAGGAGTTCGTGACACCGGCGTCGGAGAATTACCGGTGCAAGGCAGTGGCGCCCTCTCTTGCGCGGCGCAGGTATCAGCCGGATGTGTCAGAAGCGTTTTTCGCGATTAATTCTTGGTTATTTTTGTGGTTTCTATTCTTTTAGACTTGTTATTTTATTTTGCGCTGGTTTTGGAGCATTGTTAGCCTTCCTTAGGCCTGTATTGACCATTGCGTGACCATGTGACAGGAGACAGTAGGTGGACGAAAAGCCAGGCGCCTAAAGTGCTACGCACTTAAAAACGTATTTACTGGATTGCAAACGCTAGAGAGTTTTAGCAAGTTACGGAAATACGGTACGCAAATACGGTAAGGCAGTACCCCAGGCAGCACGCCGCCTTTGGACCGATCTCGGCCCAACGTCGGCAAATGACGGCAGCAATATTGGCCCCACGTCGGCAAATCACGCTCGCGCTACTTTCACCCGCATCGACCCGACGTCGGCTAGCCGCCTTTGGGCCGATGCGGGCTTGCCGGCTTCGGGCCGACGTGGGCTAGCCAGCGTCGGTCCGAGACGGGCCTGCCGTTATTCAGCCGATGATGGCAAGCCGTCATTGGGCCTATGTATGCTAGCCGATGCTGGCGCGGTGTCGGCCCCGCCGACGTCGGGTAGCCGCCGGCGTGACCGTTTGCACCCGTTATTATGTTTTAGCAGTGGTGGCTTATCGTGCGTTAAGTACGGTAGTACTGTACCGTCGTGGTCGGCACGTTTATATGGAGACACCGGCGGTAGTTGCTCGATGCGGAAAGTAACCTGACCAGGCAGGCTGATACATGTGTTATAAAGTAAAATGGCTGCGTGCCGACCACGGCAGTTCGGTATTACTGTGGTTACTGTACTGTAAGTCAGCAGCGCTAAAATAGACTATTCGCGGCCCAACGACATTCATCAAATGCCGTTGGTGCCATATTCGAAAAATGCTTCCTAATTAGAACGACTGCTCCACTGATGTCTTAGTGTGCGATTAAGACCCACAATTCTGTCGAACCGTGCAAGGCCGAGAACGAAAGTCAATATTGTCTCTAACACAACTAAAGTTGATGAAAGGCCTGCTGCACCAACTACGCATGCGTCTGAGAAATTAAGGAGCAACACATTTGCAAGGTGATAAACAGAAATTTATTCAGAGAGATGAACACACACCAGCAGTTCCGGAATAATTATGCCATAAAGGAATATCTAAACATCTATAGATACCGTAGCCAACATCTAAAACAACCCCACAGCCACCGTATTCCTCAAAAAAGCAGGACAATCCCAATCGAGAATGGGATCAGGCGCAAAATCATAGGCGTGAGCGGGGTTCCCCTTCAGAGGGGGTGGGGGGGGAGGTTCATCGCGGTGCCCCCCTCCTCCCTATTAAGTCAATGTGTTTGGCAGACCTTGCGCCCACCTCTTCTTAGGTGACTACGGGGGCCGGCCGCCCCCCTGCCCCACTGTGCGCACGCCTACGCGAAGAGTTACAATCTCTTCAACGTTATGCGCGGCACATTCACTATAAATATTGAAAGAACTAGGACGGGCAAAAATAGAAATAAGGATTAATGAAGAATATCTTAGCTACTTGCGTTTTGTGGACGTTATCGCGCTTTTCAGTAACGACGGTGCGGAATCACGAAAAAAATTCTGAAGGTGCAAACGAACGCAGCATTAAAGTAGGATTAAAGACGGACCCGAAGAAAAGAAAGATAATGTTAGGCGGCTTGCCGAAAAATCGAGATTAAGAGTGGCAACTAGAATAGAAGATTGTGTATACGCGTGAGCTAACTACGAGCAGAGGAGCACCCCCCCCCCCCCCCCCCACGTTTATTAAGTTGACAAAGGAACGGTAGGCATTCGCAACACATGACTGGCAATTAAATTAGCGTTATCCTTTAAGCGGGAATTGCAATTTTTCAGTGATATCCTAAGGGCCAAAAAGATGGATAAACTGCTGCGCGCGACGCGAGAAACATTGCTAGCGGTACCACAAGATCCCATGAAACTCTACATCTAAACGAGATAGACACGCACGCATTTCTAATCTAAAGGTAAGATTGTAACAGAAAGGAATCGTGCATAAAAACCACTCACGTGTGCCCGTTGGATCGCTAAAAACACGGGCGAATAAAAAATGCAAGCGCACCATATCAGAATACACAAAACACGATGGTCAATAGAGAATACGCGATAAGAAAAGAACAAAAATCTGATGACACGTAACAGTACTGGTTCAACATGGAAGCAGGGGGCCACTGGTTTCTCGCTGCGGTGATCTCTGCTGAAAACAATGCCGGAATGCTGCCGCGTATCCGTCTCGTGCACGATTTTGACTTTCCACCACACATGTCCACACACCGCACTTCTTGAAGAATTCTGCTGGTCGGAGTGAAAAAAAACCTGCTCCCGCAGCTACGATTGTCCCTCCGTCTGGACGGCTACCCTACCCTGCCTGGTCAAGCGAGTTTTCGCGACAATGGCGCTGAACGAGGGGAAGGGAGGGGGGGGGGGGTGTAGATAAGGCCCCTATACCTACGGAAAGGTACAGCTTTCTCTTGATCTATGCCGCTTCCTCCTCACCACGCCTCTGATAGGGCGACTGCGGTCACGTGGTAGCGCGCGCCTCTCGGCGCCATGTTGAACGCTCCGACGTGCCATTTGCTGTGTGTTCGCCCCATGTGAAGTGCACGAAGTTTGAAGCGTACGTGTGCGTCTCGCTCGTATTGTCGCGATGCCGGGGTTGCTGTGCGTTTGGCTGCATAACCGTGACACCCATGGGAAAAAGTTTTTTTGCATTCCGTGCGGAAAAGAAAATGAAGGTCGGCCGGAAAATCTGGCTCCACAGAATCGGCCGAGCAAGCTTCGAGCCGAGATCGGCGCGGCTTTGTGAGGTAAGTGCTCGTGCGTTTTTACTCTTGACAGGCGTCTTGACTTTGCCGTGTGAGATATGTGGTGTATTACTTACTTAATGTCACGCGAAATTTCGTGTTATTTGTCATGCACCAAGGCAGTCACTTTCTCGAGCAAGTGACTGTCTTGAAACACCAGATGGTCGAAATTTTCGGAGGCCTCCACTACGGCGTGCCTCCTGATCATATCACGGTTTTGGCACGTAAACCCCACATATTAATAACTCTGAAAGAACGAATGTCGTGCACTAGAACACTAGGTTGTGTTCCACATATTCTACTAACCTTTCACTGTGATGTGCGGATGGAAGGGCGAAGACGGGCGAGCGTCGGAAGAAGTGCGATAGTAAAAAAAAAAAAGAACCTAGCGCGCAGGATTTATCGAAAACAGTGCATTTGCGTGCAGCTCCTCCATCATATTGTCTAATTTTGGCGAACCACTTCTGTGTTGACAGTCAGAACTTTTTTGCAAATTCGGAATATGAGCGGGGCTTTAGTTCAGCGGACCGCGGCTCATCGGCCGGCGTGTCATCATGAATTATCGCGTCACAGATTTAGCGCATAAGTTTCAACACGCTGCGGTAGTTGCAGCAGATGCCTGTTTGTACGCGCAGCAGCATCAAGCAATAAATTTAAAATTTCAATCAAAGCGCAGCCATGCGGTTATTTTAATAAACGGTTCATTCATGTTTAGAACGTTCTCCGATGCTTATCGTGTTTTGCTGCTGTGATAAGATTTCCACCTAACTTGAGTAAAGTGCGCTGGGGGGCTAGTTGGTATGCATAGAATGGTAAAAAACTGCGCTGGTTTACGGTACACAAGAAGAAGTAGAGCACAGGACGAGCGAAGTCAACCGCGCAGTCCGTTACCGTTCCACCTAACTTTTTTTTTTTTTTGTCTAGGATCATTTTGAAAAAAGTGAGTTGGTTTAATAACTTCATTTATTGTCAGTTAACATAGTAAGCGTCATGCATACGACAAAAGGTGCAAGCTGCTCCGCACAGGCCGAACGTCCCCTGAACGGCGTACTGCGCGCACACGTCATTGAGCAGGCAAAAGGAGGATAAGAATGATACATGTGGCTTTACGAGCCAAACCACGATATGATTATGAGGCACACCGTAGTGTAGGGCTCCGGAAATGAAATTTTGACCATCTGGTGTTGTTTAACGTGCACTGACATCGCACAGTACGCGGGCCTCTAGCATTCACCTCTATCGAATTGCGACCGCCGCGGCCGGGACCGAACACGCGACCTTCGGGTCAGCAGGCGAGCGCCGAAACCGCTACATCACCGCGGCGGGCAGGCCGAGGAGAAGTAACATATGTGAAATGTCATGAAATTTTGATCGAGCACCTTCATGGGAATTGCAGGCATTGCTGCAGTTATATATGATAGAGATAGTTTATACGCACGGGAACTATTCCTTCCCAAATGGCGTGGCTTGACATCGCAGCTGCCATGTAAATATTTCTTGCCGATGCAATAAATACACGGGGGAAACGCTTGCGCTCCGAAAGAACCGTAAACGACATGCAATTTGCTACAAATTGTACATGCTTGCAGCAGCTCTCTGGCGCGCTGTACGGGAATTAGATGGCGCGCACACCTACACCAACTGAGAAAATGAACGCAGAATAATAGAGTCATTACACACAGCCGTATGCGAGACATGGCACGCGACCACGGCTGGACTAGAAAAGCTGTGGCTGAAGTGGCAGCGCCAGCGCGCAACCGGCCTGAAAGCTTCGCGCGTCCGCGTGGCGCGTTCGAGGGGGCGCCGCCGTCGCGCGACGAGATGCGCGCAGGAGAGGAGGCGGCGGAGGGGGAGAGCAGATGGCGGTACTTTTACGAAGTATAGGGCTTTAGGTGTAGAGGTTGAAGAAGACAACCACAAAAAATGCGGAATTCTCCCTTCTTGAAAGCACGGCTCAGCCTACCACAATGGTGTGCGATCCCCCCAACATGTCTATGGGCATGCCGTTTGAGAAAGGCGTTCGTCGAATTTCAATGCATCACTTGTTGCCACATGTCGCTACATGAAAACTTTGCGTACACCACGTTGTAGCCGCATTTTTCATCGTATTTCACGTGCCATAATAATAATTTTATGCGACTGTTTCTGAAAGCACGTGGGAAGCAATCGTTGAGCGAGATTTTTAGTTGAAAAAGATATGTATGTCACAAAATGGACGGCAACGAAGTGCAAATACGAACTGACAAACACCTGGCAAACACGTGTTTGTCAGTTCGTTAAAGATGGTCAGCCGGCTAGTTGATTTAGAAACATTCAAACGACAAAACGTGTCTTCACTTCGCCCGGTATTTCTTGCACCATACCTATTTTTCTCAAGTAATGAACCAACTAGCTCAGCAACACGCCTTGCTGAGCTTTTTACTATTTTCATAAATTATGTGACATCCCTGAAGCAAATGCGCTTGTTACGCTTCACCCAAACACGCGCGTGAGTAAATATGTGTAAACACAGAGATCGGAAACTGTCCGTGTAGTATATGAGCGCTGGCGCCACACATTCAGCGGCTGAAAGGATATAGCGCTATAAATATGATGACAGGCTCGATTTATGCACAGAATTAGTATTCACATAAAACTTCTTCCGCTAAAAGCATTCGTGCGGGAATGTTTGGGTGAATTTTGATGCTGGATACATTAGTGATGTCGGCCGACCAGTGGCAAAAACATTTACGAAGCAGAAGTACTTCGAATTTGGCGCATGAAGTTATTAGTATGTGCTATAACGTTTCACATTTTTGATAGCGTTGAACAACTGGTCAATGAAGTGGCCATCTAATTTCAGTCAGTTATTCTTCTAAAGACCACCTTTTTTTGGTAGAAAAGTGACTGTGCTAGTGATAGTTGTTAGTCATTGTCATAGCAGAAACTCATAAGCGAATGCAAGCTATTCAGTCGGCGATACTTCGCGCACCGAGTCGTACGTGTGGCGCTAGCACGGTACAATATTTGAACTTTGCTATTTGTGCTAGTACAGCAATCCATGTAGCGGTATTCTACAGCTTAAGCTACAAATATTCAAGCGCCTAACGCTCTATTGCATTACGATTGTATCCTAGGCGGGCGAGCTGCCGGGCTTCTTCAGCGGGCTAAAGGTAGAGCGCAACGTCGAGGTTATTCTCGTCACTGACGGCCGGCAACACGGCGTCCAGCGTCGTTGGGGGGCGTCCGTGAACTAGTTTGAACGGCGTCATATGTGCGCCGTTTCTTACACTGCCGTGTTAACTTCAGGTTATGTGCGGAAGATATTATGGCGTCCCATGTCATGTGTTCGACGTACAGTACATTGCCAGAATGTCGGCGAGGGTTTCATTTAGCCGCTCGGTGAGGCCATTCGCCTGCGGGTGACGTCCGTCGGTGACTTGTTTGGCTATATTTCAAGATGGTTTGCGTTAGCTCTGCCGTAAAAGCCGTACCCCTGTCGGTGACGAGGAGTTTTGGAGCGCCGCGACTCAGGAGGAGTTCTCAACAGGGCATGTATAACTGTCTGAAGGGAGACAAGAAAGTTCCAAGATCGTCGATAAGCCATCGGCTCCGCCGATGTCAGCTGAAGCACGGCAGAATGACGGTATGCTCGGCCCAATGTTGCCGGTGAAAACCATCGGCTCGGCCGATGTCGGCGAAAGTACGGCAAAACGGCGGCTAACTCGGCCCAATGTTGCCGGTGAAAGCCATCGGCTAAGCCGATATCGGCGGAAGAACAGCAAAACGCCGGCAAACTCGGCCCAGTGTTGCCGGTGAAAGAAATCGGCTAAGCCGATATCGGCGGGATGACGGCAGTAGGCCGGATAACTCGGCCCAATGGTGCCGGTGAAAGACCAACATCGGCTGAAACGCGGCATGATCGGCCCAATTTTGCCGGCAATAGTCAGCGGCTCCGCCGATATCGGCGCCAGGCTGGCAATGCTGGCCCGAGGTGGGGCCGCGCACAGCCGCCGTAAAACCAATATCGGCCCGACGTCGTGTGCTGCCTGGGACGGTAGCGTTCCTCCTTTCCCGCTGGTTGTGCTTTTGCCGCTCCCCGTCCCAGTGAAAATGCGTCCCCATACGGCAGGTGTCTCGTTAACAATGCGTGGGCTGACAGGCAACAATAAGCCGTGACAACCCCGCAGTAATTTTTGAAAAAGCTTTTGTGGTGTTGGGGTCCCTTCACCGGCAAAAGGTCGACGACCTGGAAAGGAGGAGCGGTACCGTCATACGGTAGCGTATTTGCGTACCGTATTTCCGTAACTAGCTAAAACTCTCTATTGGTAACTCGTATTTGAAAGTGCGAGATCAAAATGCGCCGCGTAGAGCACCGATTGTGTGGGATATTTGTGTTAAAGAGCGTTGACACCACGATTGAAAAAGCTAATATTACGCTAACGACTCATAATTCGTCTCACTCAGACTCGGATCAAACCGAGAGTGAGGGCCTGAGTTAGTTCGGGTGAAAATATTTTGGAGAGCTTGAGTCCTAGTGAGTCCGGTTGACGAAAATTTTGGTGAGTCTGAGTCTGAATGAGCTCTAAGCGCAACACATATTTCTTGAGGGACTATGAGTGAGCTCCAGCTTTTTTTTTTTTTTGCCGACCTATGGTTTCGATATCATCGTTCACTCTTCTCTCTCCATTGACTCAATGTTGTGCTTCCTTATGGGCTGCAGTAATAAGCGCCTTTAAGGGCGAAGCACCTTTGGGTCTCGGCGTGCATCGTCGTGTCCTGTCGTGACGGTCCATTTGTTTGAGCGCAAGAAAGGGCGCCATGCCTCAGAGCTCGCTGTGTGGCGAGAGAGAGCGAACGGACCGCGTTCACTATGGAAACGCTCTTTCTGCGATGAACGCTGAACTACCAGCTCGCGAGGAACGAGAACGCCCCCTAGCCTGCAAGAGACAACGCCGACGCAGTAGTGACAAGGTCAATCTAAATAGGTCGCGAAAGTCGGAACGAAAAGTGGTCGGAAACCTATTGCGACAAACATCAACACCCGCGTGACGATTAAAGCGCTACTAGGTGAGGGGGGGACAAATAATGAAAACAAAAAATTAATTAAACGTTCATTTTCATTAGTTGTCATTTTATTTGTCACGAATTAAATTAGTAGATTACTTTAATCAAACTTTAGTCTTGGGTATGTGGTTGAGTGGCCAATTTTTTTCGTTTATTTTCAAAAACAGCGGGCACATGCAGGCAGTCTGGTAACATGGGCCAACGATTTTGCGCATATTGAGATGCAAATCAACGTTTATAGATTATAAACGTTGAGGCAAATGGCGTCGCTCGTTTTTGCGCAGTAGGTTTGCGCCTGTCGTCCGTAGATATTTCCTCGCATAACCGTTGTTTTCTAGTCGTGGTACTTGGCAGAAGGTAATATAGCCCATCGCAGCCATCGGGAACCGTTTCAGTGACTGTGTTTTGCCAGCGCACGGCCGGCGTGCTGTCGCCCTTCGGGACGATGAGTCCGCCACGCTACGCGAAGAAACGCTGCGCTGTCTACGGATGCAAAAGCAACACGTGTGCAAGGTTTGTGTGTGTGATGATGTGGATTATGTGGCCCGTGACGGGGCGAAGAGGGAACGACAGTTCTGCTCTGCGGTACGCCTTGGAGGGGAAGACGACGAAAAGGAAGCGCGAGCGGGGCGTGCGGCTCGAGGAGTTGGAGCGCGACACGGTTGGAACGGCAGCCGCTGGTCGGCGGTTCGGGTTGCGACATCGCTTAACCAGGCGTCCGGCAGCCATGTGGACCTGGTGAGCCTGATTCCCGCTTTGTGCCCGGTGCTGACACAGAGACCGGCAGCCTAGTCTGTTCCTGGCCTGAGGTCCTGGGGCCCGAGTGGTGTCACGAGGTGGCCGCGGCTCATGTTGGCGACGGGCAGCTAACCTGCGCTGCAGTGGCCTGGTGATCTACCGGCCTGCAGTGCCATCATCACCACCACTACCACCTCGCCACGGTCAAGGCAGCGTGACTCTTGACTGCCCAAGGAGTACCGGTGACGACCGACCTCGCCGCAGCGGCAACAGTTCATAACGGCGAGTAGGACAGTTTGTGTGCGAGGCGCGTAGGACGTTTAGAATGTAAATAAGGAATGCTGTAGTGTGTTGTGTGTGAATCGTCAGAGTTATCGGTTGTGTTAAAGTCTGTGTTGTGTGTACAGAATCACCTGACTGCCGGTTGAATTATTTCGGATCCTGGGCCCACATTACACCATCACAGTGTGCACGTTGAATTGTTATGCTAGTTCTGATTTCTGTGTTAAATATTTTGGGGTAATATCCTGTTCAACTGCAATATTTCGCCAATAAAATACACCTTATTTATAAAATATGTCTTCTTCGTCTTCCCGTTATCTTGCAGGCTTCCATTATGGAGCCGTCATAGTGATAAGAAAAAGAACATGCAGCTATAAAAAAAGTAAGAAGCGGCGCCCTGTCAAAAAATTTCATAATTTTCGCGCCCATCGCGTTTAAAACGTGACGTCATTTCCGCTTCCGGTTGTGACGTCATCTTTTTCTTTTTTTTAATTCTGTTTGTCCCCTCCTCACATAGATGGCGACTGTTGCAACAACTAGCCACCGGCTTGACACGTGGGCTTCTACGGAAGTTACGCTACCAGTTTACATATACCTTGGTAGTGATGCAGAACTATCGATGGTACTATCGATACTATCGATAGCTGAGTCATCAAACTGTCGATGGTGAAAAATACTATCGATAGCGCTATCGATAGTAAAACATTCGGTGGTACTCTCGATAGTATAAAATAAACAGCGCGGACTGACTGCAGAATAAACTTTGTTCCCCGCGCGCGCTGTACATAGTGGAGCCGGAGGAGCAGGCTAAAGGGCAAGAAAGTTGACATGCTTGTGTTCTTCACCAGAGTGCTTTGCTGACACATGATCATAAAGTCAAACTGTTCTGCTGTAGCGGAAAGGAAGCCTTTACATGTGGTGGGACTGCGCGGCTTCAAATTGATATTGCATTTTATAATTTCAAAATAAAAAAAATATGTAGTAGTTAATTGTAATGTGTAACTTGTTGCTTTTGGATAAGAATATATTAATTTATATATGCCGCCATTTTCACAGCGGAAATAATTAATTTCTCTGCCAAAAATTTCTCACAAATTAAGCGAAGCTGGTAGTAGGCTATCGCAAATATTTTGTCAATATAGCCGGCCAGCAACCGCATCATTATTCACACCACTATCGAGAGTATTGTCGCGTGGTTGTCATGGTTAAGAATGCTGCAGCAAGACTGTGAAATACGGAGCTCTTTATTTGGGCGTACTTGTGCCCAGAAAATCAAAACTCAAAATACAAGCGATACATGCTGCGCACTGATAGCGGCGGGAGCAGTCGTCAGCCGCTGAGTAATCTGATCATCGGTGAAACGCGTCGTCCTTTATACATCAGTCATCAAACCTTTCAGCGTTATCGCTGGTGCTCGCGTAAGCCCTCGAATAAACTTGACTATTCGCGTCCAGCGCGTAATCTTAACAGAATGATCTCAACCAATTTTGAAGCTACTCAAACATTGCGGCGCGGTGTGCGTCAAACGTTGCTAACAGTCTTTGTGGGTGAAACCCGAATATGTCAAAAGAAAGCAATAAACACGCGTGGCAGTAATATCACTTTAGCAATATTAACGATGGCACTACCGATTGCACTATAGATAGTTTCTCGATAGTAGCACTATCGATAGTTTCACCCCTCCACAGGTTTCACATTAGCGGAGCTGAAACACCCTTCCCTACATGCTTCGCCCCTCCCCAAACATATTAACCTCAAACCACTATCATCA
>NW_023614652.1:0-80001 GCF_013339695.2 Rhipicephalus sanguineus
CGCAATCCATATTTCGGAAGCAGCACTGGCAGCGTGCAGGTAGCTGGATGATGCGGGTTGGCATCGGTGCTTGTTGATGAATCGGATGCCGCCCCAGTCCTGTGGTGGTGTCCGCCACATTTGCACAGAACACCAACAGATGATACATAGTTGTGGAGGCAAGAACAGAGCGAAAAGAGAAACGTTACTCTACAATGAGCAAACCCATTCCCAGCAAACGCTCACAGTACAGATATAGTTGTGAGCGCCGTCGTCGCCAGATTTATTATTCTCAGGTCAGCTATAAAACATGCGTCAGCTTTAACGTCGTCTCCGACATACGAGAGTCATCACTTGTCCTCGTGAGTGTCCCATAAGGTTTCTCACTATACGTGTCATGCATGAAATATGAGTAGAGCATTCCGAAACTTCCGGCCAGCTTCCGGTAGTTGTCTTAGTTAGCGAGGTCGGTCGTTATGAAGAAAGTCAAGTACGCTTGCCGATATTATCTTCCCTTATTGGTTGTTCGTTTATATTACGCCGACTATTTCTGGCACCGCCATACTTCCGGAGTGTTTGTCTCTAATTCTGCTGGAGACAGATATTTTTGTGTGGATATTAGGTGTGTGACAACCACGACGATCTTGTTATCATAACAATATACTCAAAAAAGTGGGGGCCTACGTTTCACCTTACGCATAAAAGCCGTGACAACACTCCATATATACTGCAGTCTTATAGCTCCTCGTTACTCCCATATATTGAGTGGTCGTTCTAACAGCTGTTGAGTAAATCGGTGAGAACGCTACGCACTCCAACTATACTTGACACCATTATGCAGCAGTAGACCATAACGTCATAATCTGTCCAGGTTAAAATAATATGGCAGCGGAGAGGGACCTCGCTAAGTTTATCAGCTACCTTGAAGGACAGGAATGAGGCAGCAATTGCCACTTTACCGCATAGCACAGCTTGACGTTGCTCTCTTTTCTTGCCAATATTGTGACGTCATTCTCCAGCGATTTCTCAAATGCACGCCTGTGGGAGTTATAGATGATCTTTCGTAACTTCACGCCCACGGTTCAATGTATTGTGAGGCTTACCTAAGCCCTTCACTCTGCAACAGCCTAAGGGAATGGAAATCAGTGTGGCATCCGCGCCGCAAGCATTGTGATATTGCGCCGAGAAAGTATACGTTCCTAAAGCACAATAACAGTATATTTTGCCCTTCCGTTCCATTTTGTTGCACAGAACGATGAATTCGAGTCGAACAATTTAGACTTCACACATGTTGTGTTTGCGCTTCTTTATGAATAGCCTAGAAGTTCTAGAACATGCCAGTATATTTCTCGGAACTAGCATTACACACAGAAATGTGCAACTTGAGTGCAATATACATTTTGCTTTTCTTCGCGCTATTGAGTTACACACTGGCAAACATTACGCTCATTATGAAGAGAATCTACAATACATATTAGGCAGTTCCTTGGAAAAGAATGTTGTAGTCGGTTAACGAAGCAACCGGAGGGGCAGACGGGTAAGTATTCTGTAATTGGAGACAACACTTCTCTTACATTAAAACTCACATATCTCATAAGGTTCATGTGGATTGTTCTGGTCTTGTGAAATACGTTTGTGGGTTCATTGCCTATCATGGCGATGGCACTCCAACAAAAGCTGAGTATTTTAGCGATGGTTTGCTATATTTGGCAGTGTATAGGTCGCATCCATTACTGAAAAAACAGCGCAGCTACCGAAGGGGACATACAGAGGCACACAGTAGGCAAAGGCAGTGCTTACTTTCAAGAAAATTTTATTATTTTACAAGTGTTCAGGTATTTATACTGAATATCTCACAAAGTTGAATGATATCACAGCTGCGCACAGGTTCTTCGCTTATTACTATCGCCATGGCAGTTCTGTCTAGGAACTGCCATTTTTTCTTCGCTTCCAGCTGGAGACAATTTTTTTTCTTTACCCGCATTGAGGTGTTAACTCAAAAGCGTTTCTTTGCTAGATTGGCGAAACCGCGCACCAGCTGATGTCCGCAAAAGCCATGTCCCAAAAGCACATGACCTCTCCCACCGCCTCTGACGCTGAGGTAGCGCTTGCGCAGCGACACTTGGTGCACTTCCATATGCCACAACAATTACCTGCTGCAGTGGTGTGACATAGGGAAATTCCCGACTCCAAGGGGAAGACGATAGCACATAAGAATAGTCGGCGCCCTGCGTAAGAGAACCGTCGTCTGCAGAACGTGGGCACCGCCAGAGCATGTGCAAATGGCCTATTGTCCACCGTATCACTTGGCAATACAACTTTTCCGCATCCTTCCAGAATAACAAGCTAGACAAATGGAACGTTCCCGTATTCTCATCTCATTAGATTATGCTCCACAACATTAATTACACGGTGGCCGCGCACAAGATGTGCCGTGCGACTAGCAGTTGCAAAGACCCCCATTTTCTTGCTCAGAAAAACGCCACCAAAGTCGGCACAGAAGTTTCTGCAACGCTGTCGCTTTAAATCTTTCGGGACCGCCCCACTGGAGCATCGATAATATATGATCGACGGCTTTCCGTGCGCTGCCTAGTTCAAATTTTCGCGCGTTTTTTACGTGTATTGCTAATTTGCTATCTTGAACTTGAAGAGATCTTGAACCTGTTTCTCTTTAGTGTAACACTTGGCTAATGAAGCATAACGTTTTAAATGTAAAATCATTTGTTTTAGCCACAAACCTGCTATATCTACATTTTTATACCATATAGATAAGACAAATATCTTGCATCACGCACAATATGAATATCTTGGCGTTTATCGAAATTCTACCCTTTCATGGGCAACTCACATTCAATACATTTGCGCCAAGGCTTCGAGATCATTAGGCTACATACGCCGCAAGTTACATCACTCTACTAACGATATTCGTAAGCTAGCTTACCTAACATTTGCACAACCTCAACTTGAGTGCGCAACATCCATTTGGTCTCCCCATCAGAAATATATAATCGAAAAAGTCGAATTTGTACAAAATACGGCTGCACGTTTCATTTCACCTTGTTATGACTATAACACAAGCACTACACAAATACACTCGAGTGAACTTTTGCGTGATCGCCGGGATATCATCGTGCTATCATTGTTTCATAAATACATTTAAAACACAGCGTCATCGTTTTTGCAGCTTCTAACTCCACAATAAAACTAACAACGTTTGTACAATCAGTTTAATTTTATGCGCATTTACGGGAAGACTAATTCATTTAACTATCCCGCTCTTCCAAGAGCCATTCGCCTTTGGAACGACCTTCCTAACACCATAGCTTCCGAAAGAAACCGTGATAACTACAAGCATTTACTAACTACACAATTAGCAAATTAATTCTTTATACCATACGTATTACAATCCTCTCTTCATAGACATTATTATTATTATTATTATTTGGGTACAATTTTACGGTAATTGTTTTTGTGTTAGCCAAGTAATGTCGAGTTCATTCTGTATTCATGCTGCTTGTATTTTAACGTGCCAAATTTCATTGTGTAAATGAGCTGTCATGATTCAAAGTGTATTTTTTTTTCCTCTCTTTATTGTATACAATCCCTACTGAAAAAACCTATATGGTTTCATACAGGACCCATAGGATTGTATATAGGACCCATACAGGACCCATATAGCGCTATATAGGACCCATACAGGACCCATATAGCGCGATATAGGACCCATACAGGACCCATATAGCGCTATATAGGACCCATACAGGACCCATATAGTGCTATATAGGACCAATGTAGGACCCATACAGGACCCATATAGTGCTATATAGGACCAATGTAGGACCTAAAAATGCCCCATATAGTGCTATATAGGACCAATCTAAGCCCTATAAAGACCCATACAGTGCTACATAAGACCCAAATGGGACCTAAAAATGATCCGTATGGTGGTATGCAGGGCCCAGAAGACCGAATGTAGGACCTCGACAGGGCGCCCTACATAGACCCACAGGTTTACTGTAGGACCTATAAAGGATTTATTATTATTATACCGAATATGTAGGGCCTGAGTAAGACTCCGTTGGTACTGAAGTGCATAAAATGGCCAGAATTTAGTTTCTCAGCTCTATACCATTTCATGAAGTCATGATTTTAATTAATTAATTTATTTATTATTTATCAATTAACCATTTAACAAGTATTAATTATACAACATGCAAATATATATGCTAAAGTATAGAGTGGTACTCCATGGTTATAAAACTTCGAGGGGACCACGCAAAACCGTTGCTTTGCTTCCGGGGAGAATGGCACAACTCACCACGGGGGATCGGCCACGAAACGTGCGGCAGTATAATTTGTTAAAAAAAAGACAAAGCAGGGGGGAGGAAATGCGAAAAATGATAATCTCTTGGAAAATAAAAATATTTGCGGTAATTTTGGTTTCTTTTAATGCTACTTACACTAATGTTAAATCACTGTAATAGTTAAGTCAATATAGATAACATAAATAAATAAATGAATGATAATATTTTTAGATGCAGCATAATTGGTAAACTAAGAATATGGTCGAGTAAAGTTGCAAGGCATGCTTGTGGCTTGTTCTACCATAGTTATTCTACCTTTGTGCTAACATAGTTATTCGAAAACAAGAATATGGGAGAGATGTGGCACTTTGCCTTGCGCAAGAACTGGCTGGAAGCCCGTGGAGCGAACCTGCATTTCTCCAAGAACGATAAAATCAATATTAAAAAAAGAGACAGCGAACCATTTATTCGTAGGAGGTGTGAGCGAACAATTATTCTCAACTTTAAAAAAAATCAAATCAATCGCGCCCCTTTTTTCCAAAAAGCAAGTCCAAAAAATGCGTGCCCATAAAAACGAAACCGAAACCGCGTTTGCACTAGCCTCTTGGCAGAAGGCCTCTTGTCAATACTTGGCTTAGTATGTCGTGCACGAGTGGCAGAAGAGCTTGTAATTCTCAATATTTTGTTTCCTGTGCGTCCATCTAAACCATCGAAAACATCTTGTCGTACTTGCACAAGAAATTACTCTCACTGCCAGAGCATAAGGCTTCGTTGTACCGAACTGTCCTCAAAACAGAATTACCAGCAACTTTCAGTTTAAGATTACATGCACTCATCAAAACGGTTCATCTGAGTGTTTGGACAACACAAACTGGCACTGTCGTGATCAATACTTGGTTTAGTATCTTGTGCACAAGTGGCAGAAGAGCACGTAATTCTCAATGTTTTGTTTCCTGTGCGTCCATCTGAACCTTCGAAAACATCTTGTCATACTTCTACGAGAAACCATTCTCACTGCCAGAGCATACAGCTTCGTTGTACTCAACTGTTCTCGAAAGAAAATTACCGGAACTTTCAGTTGGAGGTTACGTGCACTCATCAAAACGGTTCATCTGAGTCTTTGGACGACACAAACTAACACTGTCGTGATCAATACTTGGCTTAGTTTGTCGTGCACGAGTGGCAGAAGAGCACGTAATTCTCAACCTTTTCTTTCCTGTGCGTCCATCTGAACCTTCGAAACATCTTGTCGTACTTCCACGAGAAACCATTCTCATTGTCAGAGCATACAGCTTCGTTGTACTCGAACTGTTCTCGAAACATTACCAGCAACTTTCAGTGGAAGGTTACGTGCACTCATCAAAACGGTTCATCTGAGTCTTTGGACGACACAAACTCACACTGTCGTGATCAATACTTGGCTTAGTCTGTCGTGCACGAGTGGCAGAAGAGCACGTAATTCTCAATGTTTTGTTTCCTGCGCGTCCATCTGAACCTTCGAAAACATCTTGTCGTACTTCCACGAGAAACCATTCTCACTGCCAGAGCATACAGCTTCGTTGTACTCAACTGTCATCGAAAAAATTACCAGGAACTTTCAGTTGATGGTTACGTGCACTCATCAAAACGGTTCATCTGAGTATTTGGACGACACAAACTCACACTGTCGTGATCAATACTTGGCTTAGTCTCTCGTGCACGAGTGGCAGACGAGCACGTAATTCTCAATGTTTTGTTTCCTGTGCATCCATCTGAACCTTCGCAAACATCTTGTCGTACTTCCACGAGAAACCATTCTCACTGCCAGAGCATACAGCTTCGTTGTACTCAACTGTTCATCGAAACAAAATTACCAGCAACTTTCAGTTGATGGTTACGTGCACTCATCAAAACGGTTCATCTGAGTCTTTGGACACACAAACTCACACTGTCGTGATCAATACTTGGCTTAGTCGGTCGTGCACGAGTGGCAGAAGAGCACGTAATTCTCAATGTTTTGTTTCCTGTGCGTCCATCTGAACCTTCGCAAACATCTTGTCGTACTTCCACGAGAAACCATTCTCACTGCCAGAGCATACAGGCTTCGTTGTACCGAACTGTTCTCGAAACAAAATTACCTGCAACTTTCAGTTGAAGATTACATGCACTCATCAAAACGGTTCATCTGAGTCTTTGGACGACACAAACTCACACTGTCGTGATCAATACTTGGCTTAGTCTGTCGTGCACGAGTGGCAGAAGAGCACGTAATTCTCAATGTTTTGTTTCCTGCGCGTCCATCTGAACCTTCGAAAACATCTTGTCGTACTTCCACGAGAAACCATTCTCATTGTCAGAGCATACAGCTTCGTTGTACTCAACTGTTCTCGAAACAAAATTACCAGGAACTTTCAGTTGAAGGTTACGTGCACTCATCAAAACGGTTCATCTGAGTCTTTGACGACACAAACTCACACTGTCGTGATCAATACTTGCTTAGTCTCTCGTGCATGAGTGGCAGAAGAGCACGTAATTCTCAATGTTTTGTTTCCTGTGCGTCCATCTGAACCTTCGCAAACATCTTGTCGTACTTCCACGAGAAACCATTCTCACTGCCAGAGCATACAGCTTCGTTGTACTCAACTGTTCTCGAAACAAAATTACCAGCAACTTTCAGTTGAAGATTACATGCACTCATCAAAACGGTTCATCTGAGTCTTTGGACGACACAAACTCACACTGTCGTGATCAATACTTGGCTTAGTCTTGTCGTGCACGAGTGGCAGAAGAGCACGTAATTCTCAATGTTTTGTTTCCTGTGCGTCCATCTGAACCTTCGGAAACATGTTGTCGTACTTCCACGAGAAACCATTCTCACTGCCAGAGCATACAGCTTCGTTGTACTCAACTGTTCTCGAAACAAAATTACCAGGAACTTTCAGTTTCGTTACGTGCACTCATCAAAACGGTTCATCTGAGTCTTTGAACGACACAAACTCACACTGTCGTGATCAATACTTGGCTTAGTCTCTCGTGCATGAGTGGCAGAAGAGCACGTAATTCTCAATGTTTTGTTTCCTGTGCGTCCATCTGAACCTTCGCAAACATCTTGTCGTACTTCCACGAGAAACCATTCTCACTGCCAGAGCATACAGCTTCGTTGTACTCAACTGTTCTCGAAACAAAATTACCAGCAACTTTCAGTTGAAGGTTACGTGCACTCATCAAAACGGTTCATCTGAGTCTTTGGACGACACAAACTCACACTGTCGTGATCAATACTTGGCTTAGTCTGTCGTGCACGAGTGGCAGAAGAGCACGTAATTCTCAATGTTTTGTTTCCTGTGCGTCCATCTGAACCTTCGCAAACATCTTGTCGTACTTCCACGAGAAACCATTCTCACTGCCAGAGCATACAGCTTCGTTGTACTCGAACTGTTCTCGAAACAAAATTACCAGCAACTTTCAGTTGAAGGTTACGTGCACTCATCAAAACGGTTCATCTGAGTCTTTGGAACGACACAACTCACACTGTCGTGATCAATACTTGCTTAGTCCTCTCGCGCACGAGTGGCAGAAGAGCACGTAATTCTCAAATCTTTTCTTTCCTGTGCGTCCATCTGAACCTTCGCAACATCTTGTCGTACTTCCCGAGAAACCATTCTCACTGCCAGAGCATACAGCTTCGTTGTACTCGAACTGTCTCGAAACAAAATTACCAGGAACTTTCAGTTTGAAGGTTACGTGCACTCATCCAAAACGGTTCATCTGAGTCTTTGACGACACAAACTCACACTGTCGTGATCAATACTTGGCTTAGTCCTGCTCGTGCCGAGGGCAGAAGAGCACGTAATTCTCAATGTTTTGTTCCTGTGCGCCATCTGAACCTTCGCAAAACATCTTGGCGTACTTCCACGAGAAACCATTCTCAACTGCCAGAGTATACAGCTTCGTTGTTCTGAACTGTTCTCGAAACAAAATTACCAGCAACTTTCAGTGAAGATTACGCTGCACTCATCAAAACGGTTCATCTGAGTCTTTGGACGACACAAACTCACACTGTCGTGATCAATACTTGGCTTAGTCTGTCGCGCACGAGTGGCAGAAGAGCACGTAATTCTCACTATTTTCTTTCCTGTGCGTCCATCTGAACCTTCGAAAAACATCTTGTCGTACTTCCACGAGAAACCATTCTCACTGCAGAGCATACAGGCTTCGTTGTTACCTGAACTGTTCTCGAAACAAATTACCAGCAACTTTCAAGTGAAGGTTACGTGCACTCATCAAAACGGTTCATCTGAGTCTTTGGACGACACAACTCACACTGTTCGTGATCAATACTTGGCTTAGTCTGTCCGTGCACGAGTGGCAGAAAGAGAGACGTAATTCCTCAATGTTTTGTTTCCTGTGCGTCCATCTGAACCTTCGCAAAACATCTTGTCGTACTTCCACGAGAAACCATCTCACTCTGCCAGAGCATACAGCTTCGTTGTTCTGAACTGTTCGTCGAAACAAAATTACCAGCAACTTTCAGTTGAAGATTACATGCACTCATCAAAACGGTTCATCTGAGTCTTTGGACGACACAAACTCACACTGTCGTGATCAATACTTGGCTTAGTCTGTCGTGCACGAGTGGCAGAAGAGCAGTAATTCTCAATGTTTTGTTTCCTGTGCGTCCATCTGAACCTTCGGAAACATGTTGTCGTACTTCCACGAGAAACCATTCTCATTGCCAGAGCATACAGCTTCGTTGTACTCAACTGTTCTCGAAACAAAATTACCAGCAACTTTCAGTTGAAGATTACATGCACTCATCAAAACGGTTCATCTGAGTCTTTGGACGACACAAACTCACACTGTCGTGATCAATACTTGGCTTAGTTTGTCGTGCACGAGTGGCAGAAGAGCAGTAATTCTCAATGTTTTGTTTCCTGTGCGTCCATCTGAACCTTCGCAAACATCTTGTCGTACTTCCACGAGAAACCACTCTCACTGCCAGAGCATACAGCTTCGTTGTACTCAACTGTTCTCGAAACAAAATTACCAGCAACTTTCAGTTGAAGATTACATGCACTCATCAAAACGGTTCATCTGAGTCTTTGGACGACACAAACTCACACTGTCGTGATCAATACTTGGCTTAGTCTGTCGTGCACGAGTGGCAGAAGAGCACGTAATTCTCAATGTTTTGTTTCCTGTGCGTCCATCTGAACCTTCGAAAACATCTTGTCGTACTTCCACGAGAAACCATTCTCACTGCCAGAGCATACAGCTTCGTTGTACTGAACTGTTCTCGAAACAAAATTACCAGCAACTTTCAGTTGAAGATTACATGCACTCATCAAAACGGTTCATCTGAGTCTTTGGACGACACAAACTCACACTGTCGTGATCAATACTTGGCTTAGTCTGTCGTGCACGAGTGGCAGAAGAGCACGTAATTCTCAATGTTTTGTTTCCTGTGCGTCCATCTGAACCTTCGCAAACATCTTGTCGTACTTCCACGAGAAACCATTCTCACTGCCAGAGCATACAGCTTCGTTGTACTCAACTGTTCTCGAAACAAATTACCAGGAACTTTCAGTTGAAGGTTACATGCACTCATCAAAACGGTTCATCTGAGTCTTTGGACGACACAAACTCACACTGTCGTGATCAATACTTGGCTTAGTCTGTCGTGCACGAGTGGCAGAAGAGCACGTAATTCTCAATGTTTTGTTTCCTGTGCGTCCATCTGAACCTTCGCAAACATCTTGTCGTACTTCCACGAGAAACCATTCTCACTGCCAGAGCATACAAGCTTCGTTGTACTCAACTGTTCTCGAAACAAAATTACCAGCAACTTTCAGTTGAAGATTACATGCACTCATCAAAACGGTTCATCTGAGTCTTTGGACGACACAAACTCACACTGTCGTGATCAATACTTGGCTTAGTCTGTCGTGCACGAGTGGCAGAAGAGCACGTAATTCTCAATGTTTTCTTTCCTGTGCGTCCATCTGAACCTTCGCAAACATCTTGTCGTACTTCCACGAGAAACCACTCTCACTGCCAGAGCATAAGGCTTCGTTGTACCGAACTGTTCTCGAAACAAAATTACCAGCAACTTTCAGTTGAAGATTACATGCACTCATCAAAACGGTTCATCTGAGTCTTTGGACGACACAAACTCACACTGTCGTGATCAATACTTGGCTTAGTCTCTCGTGCACGAGTGGCAGAAGAGCACGTAATTCTCAATCTTTTCTTTCCTGTGTGTCCATCTGAACCTTCGCAAACATCTTGTCGTACTTCCACGAGAAACCATTCTCACTGCCAGAGCATACAGCTTCGTTGTACCGAACTGTTCTCGAAACAAAATTACCAGCAACTTTCAGTTGAAGATTACATGCACTCATCAAAACGGTTCATCTGAGTCTTTGGACGACACAAACTCACACTGTCGTGATCAATACTTGGCTTAGTCTCTCGTGCACGAGTGGCAGAAGAGCACGTAATTCTCAATCTTTTCTTTCCTGTGTGTCCATCTGAACCTTCGCAAACATCTTGTCGTACTTCCACGAGAAACCATTCTCACTGCCAGAGCATACAGCTTCGTTGTACTGAACTGTTCTCGAAACAAAATTACCAGCAACTTTCAGTTGAAGATTACATGCACTCATCAAAACGGTTCATCTGAGTCTTTGGACGACACAAACTCACACTGTCGTGATCAATACTTGGCTTAGTCTGTCGTGCACGAGTGGCAGAAGAGCAGTAATTCTCAATGTTTTGTTTCCTGTGCGTCCATCTGAACCTTCGGAAACATGTTGTCGTACTTCCACGAGAAACCATTCTCACTGCCAGAGCATACAGCTTCGTTGTACCGAACTGTTCTCGAAACAAAATTACCAGCAACTTTCAGTTGAAGGTTACGTGCACTCATCAAAACGGTTCATCTGAGTCTTTGGACGACACAAACTCACACTGTCGTGATCAATACTTGGCTTAGTCTGTCGTGCACGAGTGGCAGAAGAGCACGTAATTCTCAATGTTTTGTTTTCCTGTGCGTCCATCGAACCTTCGAAAGCCTCTGTCGTACTTCCACGAGAAACCATATCCACTGCCAGAGCATACAGCTTCGTTGTACTGAACTGTTCTCGAAACAAATTACCAGCAACTTTCAGTTGAAGATTACATGCACTCATCAAAACGGTTCATCTGAGTCTTTGGACGACACAAACTCACACTGTCGTGATCAATACTTGGCTTAGTCTGTCGTGCACTTGAGTGGCAGAAGAGCACGTAATTCTCAATGTTTTGTTTCCTGTGCGTCCATCTGAACCTTCAGAAACATCTTGTCGTACTTCCACGAGAAACCATTCTCACTGCCAGAGCATACAGCTTCGTTGTACTCAACTGTTCTCGAAACAAAATTACCAGGAACTTTCAGTTGAAGGTTACGTGCACTGCTCAAAACGGTTCATTCGAACGTTTGGTTGACACAAACATGCACTGTCGTGATCGATACTTGGCTTTATTTATTTGTCGCTTTGACATCAGTAGGCTAACAATAATGGGCACTCATCACAAACACTGGGTCCTATGTCAGGAGTGCCACAGGGAAGCATACTGGGGCCTTTCTTGCTTGATTTAAATACTAATGACATCGTCAATATCTATAACTCATTTTATGTAATATACACAGATGGCACTGATAACTTATTTGTATTTTTCGGTGGTAAAAATCCTGATGAAGTGATATGAGAAAGGCTAATGAAATGCTTGTCACACTGGAGCGTTGGTTGGAACTAAATGCACTAGAAATTAATGCGGCTAAAACGAAAGCAATCTTTTCTTGCCCTTAGGGTCAGGGGCGTAGCCAAGAGGGAGGGGGGGGGCTCAAACCCCGCCTCCCCGAAATTTTCAGTTTTGCTTGCGTATATGTACACGCACACATACAAACGCACGCACGAACATACATAAAGTATAGTTGGACCCCCCCTCCCGAAAAAAATCTGGTTACGCCCCTGCTGAGGGTAAACATGTATTATGCTGTGAATCCTTGACAGCTCTAAAAACATAGAAATTGTGCGAACGTTTAAGACTCTTGTATAACAGAGGGCTGAGCTAGTCGGTAAGATTCATTCTAAAAAGAAGGGCGTGCAAACACGGACACAGAAAGAAAGCACGACACCAAACGCCGACTAACAACTGAAGAGAAGCACAATGGCGGAAAAGAATTAAGGTAAACACGAAAACTGATCTGCACATGCCCATCAATCCGCCACGCGTTTGGGGATCTACGTGAAGGATAACTGTTAAGGCATTTGATTTCACCTTTATGCAAGTTAATCGACGGCAGGAAGAAACGTGTCGTAGGTATACCGTACATCAGGCCCGTAACCAGGGGGGGGGGGGCGCCCTGGGGGCCCCGGCCCGCCACCCGAGATTTTTGTGATACATGGTGTTTTGCCGAAAATAAATAATGAAAATATGCGTTTTTCTCAAATAGTGAAGGCTTTCAGCAAGTGCCCCCCCCCCCCCCCCCCCCCCCGAAAAAAATTCCTGGCTACGGGCCTGCCGTACATTCATTGCGTACGCGCCTCACAGGCTTAAGAAAATACGGCGTTAATGTTGTTTTCACGGCTGCCAATAAGCTAGATAAGATTTGTGCCGCTGTCTAGAGACAGAATGAGCGAGTAAAAGATTAGAAGCGGACCGATATGATGGCCATGCAATAAATGCGGTCCCTTTCATCTACGGCCGCTTCTACGTAGGACAGACGGGCCGCTGCATTAACCAGAGATTATTGGAACATATGTTCCAATATATGTAGAAGGTGAGCCTCCGGTTAGCGATCTCTCATATGAGAGATCGCTAACCGGAGGCTCACCTTGTAATCTATCGTTACATTGTCAAGATTGTAAGTGCACGCCAAAATTCGATGAATGCGTAGTTTTGTACCGGCATAGGAATGAAGAAAGGCGCCTGATGATTGAGGCATGACATATAGCGCATTGCGTTAGCCAACCGTCGATTACCTTGCACAAAGATGAAATCAAATGCCTTAACAGTTATCTTTCAAGAAGACACCCACGCGTGCCGGATTGATAGGTTCGCCTATTGCATGCATGCGCGGATAAGTTTTCGTGCTTTCTTTCTTTTCCATCGTTGTGCGTCTCTTCAGTTGTTAATCGGCGTTTGTGGCGTCGTGACTTCTTTCTTGTGTCCGTGTTTGCACGCCCTGTCTTTTTAGAATGAAGACTCTTGGTGTTTGGTTCACAGAAAAGTTGCTGTGGGATGTGCATATCAGTCACGCGTGTTAAGCTGTGCGTTCTTCCTACTAATATCAAAGCAGCCTTACAAAAACTCTACGTCCTTCAAAAAAAAAAAACCTTTAAGCATTATTTACAACTTAGCCAGGGATCAACCTTCTCCACAGCCCTTCCAAACGGTTTTTAATACTTATAACTTACGCCGTTCTTAGAGAAGTAAAGAACAATATGTCAATGCTTACAGACATAACAACGTTAGCGGAATACTCTCCTGTGTAGTCCTTACGGCTCATGAAAAAATTCAAAACAAGGACACCACGCACAAATTACGGGGCCCCAGACGAGAATAATTTTACAATTACTTTGTGTATTAAACGCAAAATGGTTTTGGTATTTCGTGTTGCAGAACCGCGCTTCATGCTTTCTTTGTGAATCTAGAATATCGCATATTAAATTTGCCTTTGATGTGTTCTTTATTTTTTTTTCTTTTCGCTCTTCTCTTAGTTGCGTGTACTTGCCACGTTCTTTTGGCGATCATGTGTGTTTATGTGCGCCAATTAATGTATGCCGTCACTGCATGCTGCTCAACTGTAATCAGCTGGGAAGCTTAATGAAGCTCGCAAGAGCTTTTTTATTCCCATGCCCTCCGCTTTCGGTAGGTCCAGTTTGTTACTGTATCGATGAGAATCACCGCGATTACCGCAGACTTCTTGGCTGCCATTTGTAATTTGCGCGACCGGATGTTTACAAGCCATATGTCAATCCCACCCGAGAGTAGCCACATTACGGTAGCCAAATTGCGATTTCTGGACGTAAAAAAAAAGAACTGTTTCAAGACCGATCAAACTCGCTGCCTGATTTTTTACCCGTGTCAAAGAAAGTGGATTTATCACTTTGGAAGTTTGCGAATGAGTTTTGTCGAGTTTGCTTCGAGCTTTATCGATGTGGACTGGGTCGAGTCCAAGCCAAAGCGGCCAAGACAAGCCAATTTCGAAGTCTTTTAGACGTTAATATGGCGCTGCGCTTTGTGTGCTGCTGGGTTCGGCAAGTGCGGCCGGGTGTAAATATTTGCTAAGTGCAGCGTGTGGTGTGCCTCTACAAGCTCTGCGGCAGATATCAAGCAGATATGTGGGTCAGTAAAACCACGCAGGAGAATTCGAAATGCCGGTTGCACCAAATGTCGCGTTCGTCGTTTACAGAGACGGTTACCGCGCGATTGTTGACAAGCTCATAAAAGACCGCAATCCGCTCAGCGTAGCCTATATCGCAAAGAAATAGAGGTCTATTGGAAAAGTGAGCCAGGTGAGGACATCAACGAGAGCTACTTTCGCGGGATGTCGATCTTCTTGGAGGTGAGTGTGATTTTATTTTCTATGATGTTTTCGCTGGCGTGGGTTTTACTCGACACACGGACAAAAGAAGGCACAACGAAAACACGTTTGTGTGTGTGTGTTTTACTTTCGTGTGCCATACTGTGTCCGTGTGTCATGTTCTCGTGCTGCAACTGATACCGCGCGTTCGTGTCCCACGGGCACTTGGTCGCGGTCATGGCCTATTCGGATTGAAATAGATCCAAATCATGTGGTGCTGCGTGGCTACCTCTAATACCGGTGTCACACGGGCACTTTCGATCGCGATCAGGGCCGGCCTGGATTAGGCTCGATCAGAATCAGATGCTGCTACACGGTCACATTTAATCGCGATCTGGCCCGACTGGGATCAAGACAATCGCGATGCACTGGCTCCCAGATCGCGATTTGACTGGCGTATGCACCAAGCTCGATACGGATTAGTTTGGACCGTTGTTGATCGCGATAAAGAATCCGATCGGGGTTGGCCCTGGTCGCGATCAAAAGTGCGCCTTTGACACCGGTATAACAGTCATCAGACCCAGTCTAGATCAAGACGATCGCTTCTGGCTCCCACATTGCATGCATTTGATCGACGTCTGCACCAAAATTAATTTAGATTAACTTGTAGCAGCGACCGTTGTTGATCGCGATCAAGAAACCACATTCGGATCGGACCTGATCGCGATCAAAATTGCCCCTGTGACACCGGTATGAGTTGTTGATGTTTATATCAACGAATCCACGTCGTTATTCTCGTTGACCAGCCTGTAGTATATTGCATTTACTTGCAGCTTGCGTGTATGCCGAACTACACGCAGCTTGCGTGTAGTTCGGCTCTCTAGCCTTCCCTTCATTGCCAAGAAAAGTTGTCCGCGAGTATAGTGATGCTTATCGAGATAGCGCCTGCCAGCGCTCACAGCCATGCCCTTCACAGTTGCTGAGTGTCCATCTAATTGCTATTACAATAATATATCCTAAATTAAGAAAGTTAAAACATCTCTGATACATGCACACTTGGCTAGTTAAATCACAATACAACTTGTATGGCTTTAACAATAATGGGGAAACAGTTTATCAAATTGCGCTGAAATAGAAACTCGGGCACTCGAGAATCGAGAATATTCAAGAGCACTTAGTCATTTCATATTGACCGGCTCTACTAGTTCCTTCTTGTGGACTGTATTGCTGAGCAGGGGTTCCCCTTCGACAGTCTGGGATTACTTCGCTCTTCTTGGTGTCACTGTCTGAGAGACTTCTCTCACTTTTTTCAAAATGCCTCCTCAGTGACTGCACAGCGTCATCTCCCGACACTTCTCTGGCCGACCGAACCACTTCTACTACATCATAACACACTTCCTCACCAACTGAACCACTCCCGTCTTTCCTGTCTCCACGCGCCTATATTGAGTTGCACTTGGTTCGAGAGTCACTGACATGACTCATCCATGCACAGCCCAGCGAAGGCCTTGGAAGAGCGAGTTCCTTGCACGTTCGTCTCGAAGCGGCGGTAGCAGCCTCACTCCGCATGGCATTGTCTCTCGAGTTCTAAATTTTTCCAGCTTTTGCACCAGCACTTGATGCGAAGCACGCTGCCGGTCGGCGGGGTGCCTTCTCTGTAGGGGGTGAAGGGGCGCACTTTGGAGAAGCGGCCGTTGTTGGCGTCTTGAGTTGCTGCGCAGGCTCGGTTGGTGCTGTGATTTCACGCGCTGCTTTCTTGCATGTTGTTGCTATGCTCGCATGCTTGTGTTGAAACACCGTGTTTTGTGGCTAATTAAACTGTCCCATCTTTTGCCTTTCAGAGTGCAGGGGCCAGTGGTGAACTCCCACTTACAGTGTTGGCCCTCATAGATAATGAGGTAGGCAGCTGTACCTTTTGGTAATTTATGTTTGCTGTTGATGCATTAGTACTCATCATTATCAGTTCCTCTACTTCATCATATGGGCTGGATATGTTTTTTACACTACTGCTGCTGCTGCTGCTGCTGCTTGCACTGTGCTTGCACTTATCAATTTTGTACTTGCTCGCATATGATTACACATTTCCTTTGGATAATTGACGCTGATGTAGAAGTGTGAGCGCTACAGCGGGTGAGTTCTGGGACAGATAGTTTGGAGTCGGACAAGACACATGTTCACTTCGCCTTGTATTAAAGGGGCCCTGCAACACTTTTCCTAATAATCATCAAATTACTTCATGAAAAGGAGCTTATTGCCTCACAAATAGACCTGCTGCAAAAATTTTTACAATCGGTCACGTACGAGCAGCGTTACAGGGATTTGTCGCACGCTTTAAGTGTTTTCTCTCTCCTTTAGTGCGAGCGCGCTGAAAGCACGCAGGGGGGTGATGACAAGGGGACAAAAAGACTACGTTATTTTCAGCGTTCGTCATGACTTGAGTGGCTTTCTTTTCCTTTTTTTTCGTCGAACGCGGGGCCTATACATTTAAAGTTATCGCGATCGAGCGAGCGGGGCACAATGGCAGCCCCCGCAGCGCCAGTGAACTTTGTGCTTATACGGCGCGGTGCTGAGTGTGCTGCGCTGTGTTTGCCTCACATGCTCTCAGGAGCCTCGACTTTCGGTCGGCATTGTTTTCTGACCATGCTCGAAAAGTGTTTTGGGCCCCTTTAATTGTTTCATGAAAACACGGTGTGTACTTACGGTCGCTATAAAATGGACGAAAAAAGAAAACCAACATTCTACCATGTCTCATTCCTCTATATTTGCCGTCATCTGCGCTTTATAAAAACAATTTACCTGAAAACGTAGGTGCCTGAAAGAGTAGCTTAGTCAGCATGAGTGATGAGGAAGGAGATCAAAATAGTGGACGAACAACGAACCTCAGAGGTGCCGCTCTTTCCTGCTGCCGAGTGCCAACATCTTGGTGCTGTATATTGGCTCAAAGTTTCACTTTCAATTACGCTCTTTTGGCTGAACAGTCCGGAACAGGAATCAGTCCAAGTGATGCTCATACAAAGGAGCCAGCAGACAGGAAAGAAACTTCTGCTTTCGTTATGGTGTCTAGAGAGAGAGCATCCCGTGCGCTCGCTCCCAATCATGCAAATTCTTAGCATGGCCGAGAGCTTGCAGCAGCGTGCTGTCCGAAAGCCCGGCTCATGGCGAACACTGTTCGAAACTTGCCTGTTCACCACGTCCCGTCATGGCTGATATGGAGAGTTACACGGAAGGCAGAATAGGTGCACCATCTGTGCAAAGGCAGCGGGCGTGCGTTGAACCCCACTAGTCGCACTGAACTGTTACAGTAGTTGCAGGTTGCATAAATGATTAAACTGTTTCTGATTGGCTGTTTGTGTTGTGCTGCGAACTGTGTAGGTTTGGAGCACTAAAGCACTACAGTGCAGAAGCCTCTCGCAGCAGACTACAAACTACATAATGTATTTAGTCTGTGATAAGACAGGGACAGAGTTGGGGGACATAAGAAGGAGATAGTTTTTGACGCTAATGTAAAGCGATATGTATTAGCTGGAGGGTTATTGAGACTCGGTGGTGATTGCAAGGTATAACAAAGAACAAGAAATATGAAAAAGAATGTGTGCTATGACAAAAATTTAATTTTCTTGTCAGTATTCCCATGAAAGCTGAAACTTGTGCTAAATTAACTCGCTGAAGAAGACTAGTAATCTGGAAGTTTTAGTTAATACCACTTTCTAGCATATTTCACAGTTGCTTTACATCAGTTGCTCAGGTGGCACAAAATTGACTCAAAGGCAGCCATGTGCACGATGATCAATCACATTTGCTTTTCATTGATAGGATGGCAAAAAATGTATTTTTGATTTTTCTCGAGCCATTGTAGTATAGATTTCTTTATTGCTATTTCGATATTGCACGTTACGGCTGTCATTTTTTGTCCCTTTTGTTAGTTGGCAGTCCTCTTCTCTTGAAGCTAATGTTTACCTTCATGTTCTTGCCCCATATTTAGCAGTCAGTTGAATGAGTGATTGCACAAGTGGCCTTCTGAAGATTGCGCTAATGCTACCAATATAAGTCCTGCATGTGCCTAGAGCTGCACACATCTCTTCTTTGAGCTCCTCTATTTATCTGTTTCAAGTCAAAATTGTGAGACCTCTTGGAACAATATTTCAGCATTGAAGCTTTCTGCTACAAGGCAGTTATGCAGGTTAATTGCAACTGTAATAGCAACGCTTTCAGAATGAGTGCAACAATGTTAACTCGCACACACAAAAAAGAAAAGGATCACAAAGACATTTTTCCAATGCAGGGTCCATCTGAGAAGTGGCATATTCGTTGAAGGAAGAGCAATGGGCTTGGCTGCTGTCGCGGACCAATGACTCCTTATTTTGCAAGAAGGCCACAAAGCTCCTGTGCAGTATCCTTGAGCTTCAGAACAAGAATCCCACGGTAGCGCCTTGTCGGCGCTTGGTGCGCCAGGAGGACAAACGGGCCACCGAAGAGGGCCCTGACACCAAGAAAGTTGGAGGCTGTGGCTAGTGAGTATTTTTCCTTAAAGAGGTACTGACACAAAAATTTTCGTCTGGCATTTTTTTGCTGCAATCCATCGCTGGGGGCCTATTAGTCATAACACGGCAGATTGTTTGCTACAACGGCGGGACAGATAATAATTACAGTCTGTTTATTACCGACTAGTCTCAGTTTCCGTTTGGCAGAGCGGAGAACAACAAGTTGCCTGGTGCAACTAATGCCATCTAGCATGTGAGATGGTACACAGAACCGTGACGCACTTCTGTGCTGCCTGTATCATCTACTCGCATTCTTTTGCTGCCGTATGTGCTGCTCAATGTCGTTGGCCTCATTTCTATCATCATGCGTATGGTGGCAACGACTTTGTTGAGGCTTCCATACATTCGCTGCAGGCACGAACTCGCGAGCAGTCGCCGAATAGTAGCCTGCTGGCACAAGCGTAAACAAAGAGCAATGGCGACTATGATGCTATATTCTAGCTGCGCCAACTCGGAGCTCAGCCGCTGTGGTGATGTCTCGGAAGTTGGGAGTCACCTTGAGGTCACTTTGGATGATTTCAATGATGCAAGGTGTGGCATATAGCGCTGGATCACACACGCGAACTTCAATATCCATATAAATTATCTTCCGAACTATATTCGCTGTTCAGGTTTGGTAGATGATATACGCATGTTCACGGGAATCAATCCCTGAGGCTATCTCAGCTGTGAAATTTTGTGTCAGTACCTCTTAAGGTATTTTTCTTTACGTAGTGGCATTAAATTTTTACTTAGGTGAACAAATAATCTAAATATTTAAGAAGCGCTTCATGTATTTGCTCGCTACTCTGCAGATGGCTTGCAGAATGTGAAGTTTAAGCCGGCAGATGTGCATGTGGCTGCCCGGATGAAAAAGATGAATCATCTCATTGCCAAAATGCTTAATGATTTAAATAAATAATGAAGTTGCAAAATATTGTCTCACTGTTTTTTCTCCAACACCTACATACAACACTATATTTGATTGTTCTAACCCATTTAGAGTATACTGCACCTTTGAAGCACCATTAAAGCACACATGCTGCATGTTCATGTATGAATAGTGTATGCATGACATAACCTATTCATAAACCGGCATTGCCTTATTTGTAGTATGCTCAATTGCACGTCACTTATGACCCTTACTACGTGTCCATAGGACCGAAAGAATTGGTAGGACCCGTACCACCTATATGACCCACAAAACCTATATCACCCATATGACCCATGAACCTATATCTCCTGTATGACCCATAAACCTATATCACCCGTATGACCCATATGACCCATAAAACCTATATCACCCATATGACCCATAAAACCTATATCACCCGTATCCAATAACATCGTATGTACGGGTCCTGTATATATAGGAATTTTCAGTAGGGTTACCTTTATCTCTTTCCACTGGCATGCTGTCTGGAAAATGGCACATATAGTTCCCGTTTATAATTCACAAAAAGAGGTGAACAGTTATAGGTCTACTTGTTAACATCAGTCTCCTGTAAAATAATAGAACACATTTTATACAAAGATATAATGAAACATTTACAGAGCACAGGTGATTAGTTGATAACCAACGTGATTTTCGCAAGGGCCTGTCTTGCACAACACAAGTGATTGATGAAAAAGTCCGTAAACAGGGGGTGTGTGCTCGAGCTGACGTTTCGACAAGTGGACTTGTCTTCTTCAAGGCTGGTACGATCTTTGCACGATGTGGAACCTGACCAATAAGCCCTACGAGTGGCGCTGCCTATAACTTCCAGCGATTAAGCACGCAGAAACATGTCGAACTCTGTATTGAATTATTACTAATGGAACGAGGTTTATTGGCGACAAGTAGCACTTGAGAAGCAGGCTCACGGACGCTGAAGGCGGGCGGCGAAAACCAACACAAGAATCACAGTCCAAACACCAACAGCTCGCGCTCGGCTCTCTCAGCTAATGTCGTGGCCCACTGCCGCATATGATCTTCTTCTTCCTTACAATTACCCCGGCGACAAAGAGGAGCCATCCTGGCGAGTCACGGTGACGAGAGGAGGAGCGGGTCGTGATATGGCTTGAGGCGACTCACGTGGACAGTCTCGCGACCAAGGCGGCGCCTGTCTTGAGATGGGTTGACCGGCTCGATCACGTACGTCACAAGAGATCGACGTTCCACAACGCGATAAGGACCGTGATACTTGGGGGCAAACTTGGACGACAGGCCAGGGGAGTGAAAGGGCAGTCGAAGCCAGACGAGCGAGCCGGCGGCGAAAGTATCGACTTGCTGGTCGCGGTCATGGCGTTCTTTGTCTTGGGCTTGCTTGTCCGAGGTGAATGAGCGGGCCAACTGACGACACTCTTCAGCGTGCTGTACAATTTCAGAAACAGGGCTGAATTCGGAGGCGTCCGGGCGATACGGCAAAATAGTGTCAAGGGTGGCGCATGGCTCACGACCATATAAAAGAAAGAAAGGCGAGAAGCCTGTGGTTGACTGCGTGGCGGTATTATATGCATAGGTCACGAATGGGAGAACGACGTCCCAGTTAGACTGGTCCGAATTGACATACATCGCGAGCATGTCTCCCAGCGTTCGATTGAAGCGCTCAGTTAGACCGTTGGTCTGCGGGTGGTAGGCTGTAGAGGTGCGGTGAACCGTGCGGCAAGCGCGAAGGAGTTCTTGAAGAACTTCGGATAAAAACACACGCCCTCTATCGCTGAGTAGTTCGCGTGGTGCACCGTGACGGAGGACGAAGCGACGTAAGACAAAATTGGCAACGTCACGAGCACTAGCAGAAGGTAGCGGCGCTGTCTCAGCGTATCTAGTAAGATGGTCGACGGCGACAATCACCCATCGATTGCCAGCCGCAGTGTACGGAAGGGGTCCATACAGATCAATGCCAACACGGTCGAAAGGGCGTGCAGGACACGGTAGAGGCTGCAGTAATCCGGGTGAATGGGCAAATGTCTTCCGTCTTTGGCATAATTGACAGGACCGAATGTATTTCTGGACGAAGGTGTACATAGCACGCCAGTAGTAACGCTGGCGGAGCCGGTGATACGTTTTCAACACGCCAGCGTGAGCATGTTGCGGGTCGGCATGAAAATACGCACATAGGTTAGATCGCATGTGGCTTGGTATAACCAAGAGCCATTTACGACCATCCGCTTGGTAGTTTCTGCGGTATAATAGCGCGTCCCGTATCTCAAAATGTGAGGCTTGGCGGCGAAGGGCACGAGGGTATGCAGACGCTGAAGTGTCGGAAAGGATGTTAAGCAGCGAGGCAATCCATGGGTCTTTTCGCTGCTCAAGTGACATGTTCGGCACAGAAATGGCAGAGATGGAAAAGTCGGCGTCTGAGTGCGTGTCTGTGTTGGATCTCACTGGTGATCGGGACAGTGCGTCCGCGTCAGAATGTTTTCGTCCTGAGCGGTAGATGACGCGAATATCAAATTCTTGTAGGCGAAGAGCCCAACGCCCAAGGCGACCTGAAGGATCCTTTAGCGAAGCCAACCAACAGAGTGCGTGATGGTCGGTTACGACGTCGAAACTCTGTCCGTACAAGTATGGACGAAACTTGCTTAACGCCCACACAATTGCGAGGCACTCTTTCTCGGTGACTGAGTAGTTAACTTCCGCTTTTGTGAGTGCGCGGCTTGCATATGCGACGACGTACTCTGGAATGCCGGGCTTACGCTGCGCGAGCACCGCGCCAAGACCAGCGCCACTAGCGTCTGTGTGCACTTCAGTCGGAGCAGTTGGGTCATAATGGCGCAGAATGGGTGGTGACGTAAGCAGGCGGCGCAGTGTACGGAAGGCTTCGTCACATGCTGTGGTCCAGTTAGAAAGATTAGTGGGGCCAGCCAGTTGTTGCGTAAGTGGTGCTATGATCGATGCAAAGTTACGGACGAAACGACGAAAATACGAGCACAAGCCGATTAAGCTCCGAAGTTCTTTGAGTGAAGTCTGCTTCGGAAACTCGGCTACTGCACGAAGTTTGTCCGGGTCCGGGAGGATTCCATCCTTTGACACAACATGGCCAAGTATAGTGAGTTGGCGAGCCCCGAAGCGGCACTTCTTCAGATTAAGCTGAAGGTTTGCCTTAGTAAGGCACTGAAGAATGGTGCGCAAACGGTCGATGTGTGTAGGAAAATCTGGGGAAAAGACGACGACATCATCAAGGTAGCATAAGCATATCTGCCATTTTAGGCCGCGTAAAATGCTGTCCATCATCCGTTCAAAAGTTGCAGGTGCATTGCACAGACCGAATGGCATTACCGTGAATTCGTATAGGCCGTCTGGCGTAACGAACGCTGTCTTGGGTCGGTCACACTCTGCCATCGGGACCTGCCAGTAACCCGAACGTAAGTCCAGTGAAGAAAAGAATTCGGAACCTTGTAGGCAATCGATGGCGTCGTCGATGCGAGGAAGAGGGTAGACATCTTTCCGCGTAATTTTGTTCAGTCGTCGGTAGTCCACACAAAACCTAATCGAACCATCCTTTTTCCGAACTAGTACAACAGGGGAAGACCAGGGGCTGGAAGAAGGCGTGATGACACCGCGCTGAAGCATGTCATCGACTTGCTCCGCAATTATAGTACGTTCCTTCGGTGATACCCGGTAGGGCCGCTGACGCAAAGGAGGGTGAGTTCCAGTGTGGATTGTATGAGCAACTGTGTTCGTTTGACTCAGTGCCTTCTGGGGAAGGTCGAACGAATCTCGAAATTCATGCAGAAGGCTGATAAGCTGTTCGCGTTGATCCGGAGGAAGCTTGCTGTCGATGGAGCGGTTGAATATATCCGAGGAGATGTCATCCGGCGTAAAACGAGGTGTGACAGCGTTCAATTGAAGTTTTGAGCCAGTTTCGTGGGATTCAATGGGCACTATACAATTGTCGTCTACAGGGTGAACGTGGCCAAGCGTCTCGTGAGTATGTACGGTGAGGGGGCATAAGCTGGGGTTGCAAACGACAATTCCAGTCGCATCTTGGTGAGGTGGCAGAAGAGCATATGGCAGAGACGTACCGTGGCGGCGAATGAAAACGTCGGATGGCGCGAACACAACGGTGGAGCCAGAAAATTCAGTGCGATAGACAGGGACAATGACGGCACTGAGAGGAGGAACGTCAGTGTCGGTGGCAACACGAAGCTTGCCAATGTGAGGTCGTTCGGTGTCAGTGGACGGGGCATCGGAAAACACCGAAAGTTCCACTTGAGCGCGAGCGCAGTCAATGACGGCGTGGTGGCGCGACAAGAAATCCCATCCGAGTATCACGTCGTGAGAACACGTGGCCAACACGAGAAACTCTATGTCATACAATACGTCTTGAATGATGACTCTGGCCGTACATGCTCCAACCGGTCGAACTTGTTGCGCACTCGCTGTACTCAGCGAAAACTCGGAAGGCGGCGTCGTTACTTTTCGTATAGAGCGGCAAAGTTTTCGGCTCATCACAGATATGGCAGCACCGGTGTCAACAAGCGCGAGAGTTCGTAAACCTTCGACAAACACTTCTATAACATTGGCGGGGGACAGGCGAGGACTTGTACAATGTGACGACGACGCAGCTCGTGCCTCCGGAGCTGCGGCAGTCAGTTTTCCGTCTCCAGGGGGTTCGGTCGGCGACGCAGGGGTGACAGAGAACGGCGCCGTGGTGAGGGTGAGCGACGGGCAGCGAATGATCGGTACTCGTGAGCAGGTTGGCTGTCTCGGTCGGCTGGTAGCGGGTCACGTTCAGCTGGTAGTCGGTCACGTTGAGGGGGAAGTTCTCGTTGCGCGTCGTACGGGGCCCGGAAGGAGTAGTTGGAATATCTCGGTACAGGCGGGGTCGCTGCGAAGCGCCGGCGACAGAAGCGCGCGACATGGCCTGGGTACCCGCATGCGTAGCAGATTGGGCGATTGTCAAGTGTGCGCCAGGGGTTTCCGTTATAGCACTGCTGTGTACCAGGAAATGACGTCGTTGGCGCTCGCACAGGTTGGGCAGTCGACACAGGCAGAGGTCGCGGTGGAGTAGCAGCAACGGCCGCATAACTCAGTGGCGCGGCGACAGGTGTTGGCTGAGAGGCGCACGGCAGTGCCTCGGAGACCTGCTCCTGTATAACCTGTCGGATGGCGGGCGCGACACGCTCAGTAGCGTGTTCCGTTGTGGGTAAGTACGACAAGCACGACAGTTGTCGAGCCACTTCCTCGCGCACATATCGTTTGATTTCCGACAGCAGAGTGTTGTGCTCACCACCGATGGTCAACGCCGCGAGAGTGTTGTCTGTAGCCGCTGCTCGCCGCGCCAAGACCCGTTGTTTCCGCAGTTCGTCGAAACTCTGGCAGAGAGTGGCGACTTCAGACACGGTCCGTGGGTCCTTGGCCAGCAACATCTGAAAGGCGTCGTCGTCTATCCCCTTCAAGATGTGTTTGATCTTGTCTCCTTCACTCATCGAAGGGTTAAGGCGCTTACACAAGTCCAGCACGTCTTCGATGTAACTTGTGAAGCCTTCTCCCTGCAGCTGTGCACGACCTCGAAGGCGCTGTTCAGCACGGAGCTTCCGTACCTCGGGGCGACCGAACACATCGGCAATGCGTTGCTTGAAGGCACTCCAAGTGGCGAATTCCGACTGGTGGTTGTGAAACCAGAGGCTTGCGACCTCTTTCAAGTAGAAGGACACATATTGAAGTTTCGACGGATCGTCCCACTTGTTGCTCGCGCCCACCTTTTCGAATGTCGACAGCCAATCTTCAACGTCTTGTTCATCGGTGCCGTCAAAGAAAGGTGGATCGCGCAGGCGTAGCGCAGTGGGCACGATGACCATCGGAGGTTGGGCCGTGCCTTGCTGGGTGTTTTCGTCGGCCATTTCTGGGGGAGCGGGCAGTCTCCTGTTTCGGAGTTCCAGGTTGAGTACCCCGCACCTCCACCACTCTGGAACGAGGTTTATTGGCGACAAGTAGCACTTGAGAAGCAGGCTCACGGACGCTGAAGGCGGGCGGCGAAAACCAACACAAGAATCACAGTCCAAACACCAACAGCTCGCGCTCGGCTCTCTCAGCTAATGTCGTGGCCCACTGCCGCATATGATCTTCTTCTTCCTTACACTAAAAAGTGTGGATGAAGCCGAATTTTTGGTCAAGGTTTCCCCGGCATATTAAGATGCTGTGCCTGGCCAATTGCATCTTACCTTTACCTCTTTCCACTCGCATGCTGCCTGGAAAAGTTCCAGCCTTGAAGAAGGCAAGTACACTTGTCGAAACGTCGGCTGGAGCACCCACCCCCTGTTTGCGGACTTTTTCATCGCAAGCTTCATATTCCCCTCCCTGCCGTTTTTTTTTTTGATTTCCACAATTGATTGAGTTTTACCATGACTTGGTGTCAGACGTGGATAATAACGGACAGATCGCGTCTTTTTATATTTTAGAAAGGCGTTTGACACGGTTTGCCACCCACTGCTGCTTCACAAACTTCAAAGGGCAATTAATGTTTAGAAAGTGTTCAACTGGATTGCCAATTACTTGCCGCAGCGTTAACAATGTGTTGTAATGGTGATGTAGTTGAAACTCGATTTGACCAAGTGATGACCGCGCCGAACTATTTCGCTAAATTGGATAGTTCGCAAAAATGGAGGATGAGATTTTTCGGCCCTTCTAAATCCAAAATTGTAACGCAGCGACGCCCAAAAGCTATCGCGGCATTGTATTTGCCGCTAACCCGCGCCTGTGCGTCTGCAGGGGTGGAAGCGGGCTTGAGTGTTTTGGAGCAGCTCAGGGAGCAGGAATAATGCTGTTTTGGAGCAGAATTCTTGGGTCAAACGTCGTTGTTGTTTATTTTTTTTATTTCTGGTAAACACAAAAAATTCCAACGATTTTAGAAAACATTCAATACTGATGAACACTCTTAACACAAATGATATATATATATATATATATATATATATATATATATATATATATATATATATATATATATATACGCGTACGTGTTATAATTAAAACATCACAGCTGTGATAGAGCAATGACTCAGGAAAACGAGATAAGCGATGTCTTAAATAGCTACACTTGACTAGACTGACAAATGGAAAACGTTCGTGGTAATGAACGTTTTTCAGCAGCGGCGTTTTCGCGCCGCGTTTGTTGGGTTGCTACATATTCGTCAAAAGCCTACGCCGGCTTCAAAAAGTTCCTTCGAAATGTGCGGAGGTCAGCGCCGTCTGGAGGCATTGGAAGAAAGCAAACAAACACGCGTCTGCACCCTAAACTCCGCTTGTCGGACGAGCGGGCGATGAACCGTGCGAGGCTTTTTCTTTTCTACTTCGAGTAGGAAGACGCGGCGGCGCGATCTTGAGATGGCGTCCGACCACGCGTCAGTCGCGCATGGAATCAAGCCATTCGGGACGCAACAGCGTGATTTCGCGAAGGCATTCGTCAAAAAACACGCGCGTAAATCGCGCCAAAAATTGCGCTACGCGCTTTCACCTTTTCCCTTCAAGTTCCCTTCCAAGATTTTTCAATTATTGGTGTCGGTTATACGCACGCAAATATGGTACTTGAGGTGCGATGATAATAGATGTCGCAAGCGCACAATTTGTATACCGTGGTTCTGTTTTCGTACTACCTCACATTCGTCTTTTCAGTAATAAACGCTCCAAGTGTCTATCTTGTTCTTTTTTGTATATTTCTTCACTTGCCACCTCATGTACCAAACCATACCCAGCAACGGCGGCGAGCGGCATGTCACGTTGTCCTGCGGATGGTACGAGCTACAGCGTACTCGACCACGAGCCGAGCGCAGGTTCCGACGAGCCAAAATCGAACAACGCGACCGATCGCACAGGCGAGACTAAGCTCGTTGCTGCACGAGCACATTTACATGCTGCATTTCTAACGTCTAAGGGCTTGTGTGCAATGCAAAAAAAATCTGCACATGGAGAGGCGCGCTTTCACTAAAAAAAGTTTCGGAAATGGTCCAACCGACTAACACAAACCGAAGCCCTGTGAGTGGTTTCGCGGTTGGTAGTGGCTTCATTGACCGCAAACAGGTAGAACAAGTTTGTCTTTCTCATGCAGACTTATGACACAAAATCCACATTACACACTCAGCTATACAGCGGTTTCCTTAATGCAAAGTTTCTAAATAATGGTCGCGCGTTTACGTCCGCAGCAGCTGCTTGCACTATCCTCATGGCTTCACATCAAATTAAGTATTCGCAGTAAATAGAGCCATTTCGACAATATGAAGCGTCAACGCACTTACTTTTATTCATGTTCGCAATCCCTGGCCACGATGACGGCAACAGCCTCGTGCGCGCTGCGCGCCAAAAAACTCCGTTGCCGCCGGCGTGACAATCGAAATATGGCCGCACAACTCACTTCTTGTCTCCTGTACAGGCTCGCTAGCTTTTTTGCGCCTTCGACAACGTCACGAGAGCGCGCCAAGTGATGTGATGATGATATAAGTAGGGGTGTGCGAATAGTGAAATTCCATCTCGAATCGAATTCGAATCGAATAGTGCCGAATAGTGACCAAAAATATCGAATATCGAATAGTAAATTGATACAAAGTGTGTACCGCCGGCTACGGCACACAAAGGAAAAATCAGGGACGCTACGTCGTGCCGACAGTTTTATTACGCACTTGTTCGGGAATGGCTTTTGTTTCAGCTTTTATGGGCACGCGTAAGCACGTTAATAGGAGAGCCGCCATTCCAGTCAGCAGCGCCACTCCTAACCTCCTAACAGAGGGGGGCACGGTAGCTAGTTTCCTTCCCCATGGTCGCGCATTACGGCTTATCTGACAACGGTAATGTTGTGCTTCATCGCCATGGGTGCACTGGGCCCAAAGATCTTCGGGCGCCCGTTCACAGCAGCGTTTTAACTGCTTGCCGGAATGACGGGAGTTTCTGAACGAGTGGTTCGGTACGGCAGTGGCGACTACCAAGCGTGAACGAATTTTTACATGCAAAGCCAATGACTGAGGGTTTCGCAGGCCCAAGTAAGGACGTTTTACGGCGCTTGCGGCATACGCGACCGAACTACTCAAGAAGTCCGTGCCTTCGTTTCGGGAACGAAGTTTTGAATGGCTTCACAGTTTTCTCCTGTGTTTTTCTACGTGCGGATATGACATAATCTCCTTTAAGATCAGCATGCGCTCGCTTTTGAACCAGGATGTTGATGAAAGTTTTAACGACAGGCCCACTGTAACGACGTTAGCGTTAATTTTAGCCACCCCACCCTAACGAAGTTGCGTAATTGGCCTCTGTCGCGTTTTAGATATTCGTCCTGTCGAATTATTCGAAACTTCGAATACTAGCTATTCGAAAGTCGAATCGAATTATTCGATTAGGCTCTATTCGATTCGAATTCGAAACTCGAATATTCGCACACCCCTAGATATAGGCTCGCATAGGCGCGCCATGACACGGATGACAGCGGCACATAAAGGCACCAAACGTAGCCTCGGTGATCGGTTCCGGAAGCGCACCGGAGCCCATCGCGGAGGCCGTGCAGCAAATACGGCTGGGGAGCAGTTTTGACGCAATAATGTGTTTTGGAGCAGGATGGCGCAGCAGAAGCGGATTGGCGCAGCTTGGCGCAAATGGCGCAGCACTTTCACCCCTGCATCTGAAAAGTCCGCGAAGGCAGCCCGGACACCGAGCCTCCCATGTCCGGGCGGTGGAGGCGTAGATAAGCGTCAAGCTATCACAGGCTGCCGATATGCAACCACGGAGAGAACAAATGCAGTGATTGCGCGACAAGGCCAAGCAAGAAAACTGCGAGGCGACGATCATGTGTCGCATAACCATGGATGAAATAACGAAAGCGTGTGGTTCCCGCGGGAGAAGGGGCGACAAACGACCGCCGCCGCTTGTACCGATGTTCCGGGCGCCGCGTGCAGCCCCGTCAAAATAAAACTAGGGTCGGGACCAGGGCGACTAGAACCACGCGCTCGAAGAAAAACCCATCTGTGTCAACATTACAAAATAATCACCGTTCTATAATATTCATTTATTTCAGGAAAAACTTCGTTAAATCGGGTTTGGCACCAAGTTAGTTTCTTCAGTTCGGATTGATGACAACGTTGAAGGCTATTGGGTACCTGCCTGGGAATGAATATTCCTTCGTTAGATATAGAGCTATTCGTAAAATCGGGTTTCGTTAGATCGAGTTTTAACTGAACTTCGCCTTAGTCGGGGTCACACCGGGTGGCCCTCATCTGTCCGATTTAGGGCCGCGTTTAGTTTTAGTTTATATTAATGATATCCCTGACGAGATATCTTCACGTGTACGTTTATTTGCCGACAACTCTGTCGTTTAAAGAAAAAACAAATGAGCAAGACTACATTAGCTTGCAGAGACCTAATAAAATTGTGGAATGGTGTGAGAAATAAGTGCGAAGAAATGTGTTCATGTGTGTTTTACTTTAAAAAAAAGAGAGAAAAAGGACGAAACCTGCTGTTTACCCAGCAATCAATCTATAAATATTTAGGTGTAACGCTTTCGAGTCTCCTGGAATGCGCATCCGTACAATGTACTTGCAAAAGCTCCCATGAGCACTAAATTTTGTTCAACGATGCCTAAAATTCTCACACACTGCCCCCCCCCCCCAAAAAAAAAATACTGCTTATATTTCATTCGTCTTCCTGATTTTAGAATATGCGTGTTGTGTTTGGGACCCCCGCCAGAAAGCCTTAATTGACCAAATCGAAAGAATACAGAATAGAGCAGCAAGGTAGTGGCTCAGTAGGTGTATTGCCGTTGGATACTATAGGGCTGCCTGGAATATGCGCGTTAAGTAATTCATCTTCGGAAGACGGTAGAAGCCCCTTGTTTATTGTTAGGCATCAAGGAGCGGTACTCAGAAGGAATGATTAATACCCTGGCTATATCTTATGTTTTATCTTCTTGCTACATGGGTCGGTGATTAATTTTAGATCATGAGTGTCGTTAGCCCGATAGCCTCGTTTTTATATTTTTTCAGATGCGAGATTACTGTACCCTTATCCGCAGGTTTATAATAATGTCCTTTCTGTCCGCGAGTTGCTTCAAAACGTCGTACTCTCTGTAAGTTAAGTTCTTAGGCTTACGACGTACTCTGTCGAGTTGTGCTGAGCATTTCCCTTGAGACTAGCTTTATGCATTGATCTAACTCTTGGCATTTTATTGTATCTGGTGTCCAAGTGCTTAACGGCCGTAGAGCATTGTTGTTTGCGTTTTCTGCATCTACCTTATCAAAAAAGAATTTCTCGATGCGCAAACATTTTGAAAACTCAGTTTTGTCTTAGTGTAGCTCGTACTCGTTCACTGCATTGTTTGTGGGGCAAAACCGGATTTAAGCCCTGTGGTATGTCTACTACCTGCCACTGTGTTCTTTGCGTTGGACTTAGGCAACGGAGACTTAGGCAACGGAGCTTTCTGCTATGTTTATCGTGTTATAAAAGGACAGTTCGTGGCACGAGTGCTTTTGTGCTGTTCTTTGATGAACAATTTTGCATCTCTGCATTCTACAAATCGGGCAAGTTCTACACTTTCCTCTCCACATAGTTTACTGTTATTAGGTTGGTCGGTTAGTAAAGTAAGCTAATTCCCGCAATGTTCATTTAAAATATAAACTAATGACAAATAGGCGCTTTCTAAAACACTGTTTCATTTTGGTAATAAGCTGCTGGTCTCCCCAACATGTGTCTGCCAGACCGCCTGCGTGAGCGGTGGAGGAGCATCTTGGCATTCATTGCCGTGACTGTGGTTGCAGCCCCATTATTCATCAGTGAGTGGCAAGGCTAACCTGTGAGGTAATAGAATCGGAATAGATACACAAGCTAGGCGATACACAATGATAGATACAAAGGCTGATTACACCAGCCTGCGCTTCGCGGTTATCACTATTTTGCCAGCATCACAACTGCCAGTACCAGAGTCGACAGCGACGTGCCGCTCTACCGATGGCGTCACAGGTTACGTGATTCTCCCGCATGTGAAACAGGGTTCGGTTCCGGGGAACCCCATTTCACAACCGAGTCTTTATGTGTGCGTATTCCCACTTGTGTATCGAAATAATAGGCGCCTACTTGAAACATGAAAATTCGCATGTGCCATTATCCGCAGTTGAGGACATTTCCAGCCTGCACTTTCGATTCTGCTTCGTTCGCGTTGTGAGACGCAACACCGCCTTTTCAGTATTTGCGGCACTGCCAGAGATAGTACTACGAAGAACTGCGCGAAAAAACTGGGACAAGTAAGCCGCACAAGCGCAGACTAGCAATTGGAAGTTTATTGAAGGAACACAAATATAAAGAACGGATACAAAAACCACGCGAACGATTAGAGATTGACAGTTAGATAATCTATCTCTAGTTTCTGCAACGTAACCGATGGCGTAGCAATGCACATGTTGCCATACTTGTAAATAAAAAACGCCTCAACTGCTTCTCGCGCTGTCCTATCTTTATGCCGGGACAGCACCTTTGTTTCACGCAGCAACGGATGATATTTGCGAGCTTTACAATGCAACCACAAATTCGACGAAGGCTTAGCCTTCAGCGATGCCCTGTGATCCATTAAACGACTATTCAAACGCCTCCCGGTTTGGCAGATATAGCACTTTCTGCAATACAGGGGAATACAGCACCCTTTTCACATTCAACCAACCCCTCCCGGTGGTTAACTTCACATTCGCTCCGCTTTTTTTTTCTTCTTTAACTTCAACTTCCATAGGCAAGGCGAGAATTACTTTCACAGAAGAGCAGACTGTTTACTGGATACGTGTGCTGCAGGCATGCTATCTTGAATTGACGGCAAGAAGGATATAATCTTTGTCTTGAAACTATTGATATGTCGCGTTTACTGGGGGTCAATTTTTCTCCTTTGTCAGAAGGACGCGGTGTACATGCTCGATCGAGATCGCTTCTCTGTGCGCTCTACATGCGAAACAGTAAATCGTGACTTATTCCACTTCTTCGACCGTGTGTGTGCCAGCAGTTTGTTATAAGGCGGCGTGCACTATCGTTCACACATTAATGTATAACCTTCTGTATTCTGTGCAGACAGTGTGTAAGCCGCACCATGTACACGTCTTTGCTCTTTTTGCTCATGCTTTTTACATTGCGCGCTCCTATGCGAATGACACTGTTGTCGCTGTCTACCAGCCGTGCATAATACACAAATTTTCCATTAATGCCGGTAGTTGCGGCGTAGGTCGTTAGCAATTCATCTAGATATCGTGTCTTAAAAGGCTCTTGCTTACGACGTCCGAAGGCCTTCGAAACGCTCACGGGGACACTTCATTTAAACAGGGCCACGTACACCGAGTGGAGCACTGTGTTTCTGTAAAGCTGGCTTTCCAGATAGCGATCACTGTTCCCAATCGACCTTGCGCGTGAGTGCCTCGTTCAATGTGCACTACCGTGACTGGTAATGCACCTAGCTTGATTTCAAAATTTGGGGACTAGCTTGCAGTCAAATTTTGTGTGTTTTCAATGCCCAGCTGAGGCCGCTTGGCGTCCGGCGGAGGCAAACTGCGCGTGCGCAGCGCTGCGAAGATCTTTCAGACTTGAGCACCGTCTTAGTCTGTGCGCATACGTGGGCGTTGATTACACGCCTCGCCTTGCAAAAGCTTTTCGGAAGATGACGTCACATCTCTTCACGCTATGGCGTGCAAATATAACCTTAGTATTCATTTCCTTCTTAAGACTGGCAGCGCGGAAACGACAAGGACGAAGGAGGCACGACAGACGACTTTTAACTGAAGTTTTCTGCAATAAACTTCAGTTGAAAGTCGTCTGTCGTGTTACTTGCTCTCCTTCGTCCTTTCGTTTCCGCGCTGTTAGTCTTACCAACTCGTCCAAAGATTTGCTACTCATTTAATGTTTCCACGTCAGTGCGCGTGGGCATCGCGGAAGCTTACAATCTTATTTTACAGTTCATAAAACTTTTCAGGCTATTTATCAGAAAATCAGGAGGTGGTTCGCCGGGGTGATGCACCTTGACGCGGCCACCTACGCGAAAACGACTCAGACGAAGGAATAAAAATCCTCGTGTGAGTCGTTTTAGAGTAGGCACGTTCGAATGAAAGTATAGAAAACTGTGCTTTGCGAAAGCATGGATTTTACAAACTTGGGAGCGCACTTTGTGCCATGCCAATAATTTCATTTTTAACACCATAAAAAGAAAAGTAGAAGGTGGGGAAAGAAGGCTATTAAGAGAGCCGACGATCTGTCGCGGCCCGTTATCAGCCCGACTAGGACGGGGAACGGGTCTATATAATGCGTGTCCACGTTATACAAACGCTGCAACGAGGAGCGCGGACTCCGAGTCGATAGAAAAATGGCACGGCCGTAAGGCGCGTGCACCTCACCGCCAATGGGCGGCGCTTATCTTCGCGAGGAGTCTGCTTTCCGGACGCCGAGATAAGCGCGGTACACGGTGCAGCCGCAATGAGCGTACTTCGACGTAAACAAATAGGGCCTGCCGAGAAGAACGAGAGCAAAAAAAGCGAGCTCCATAAAGGACGAATGCAAGCGACTCGTGTATCGAGAATCCATGCAAGTCGTCGTAAGCCAATGTTTGTTCCCTCCGAGGTCTTTCGCAGAGATTAATGACGAAAGTCGGGGCTTTATTTTGCTCTTTTACCTCTAGTTGATTGCGTCTAGGCGAGATCCAGAAATAAGCTCAAAAATGAGAAGAAGATTGGGACGCGACTCCAAGGCATACGTGGATATGGCAACGCGAGTGGTTTCTTTCGACTCTGCGGGACGAGCCAGAACAAGGACGAACGTGTTTGTTTATGTACGCCGCTATCGACTGACTTGGACTGCACGGTCGGTTATTTCTTCCGACGGTAGCACGGCGTGTAAAATTATTTGCGTTTGTTGTGCCAACAGAACCACCAACAGCCAACACGGCCAAGAAGAGAGAAGTACTTTTAATGCGAGAAAATCGGAGAGGTTGACCTGCTACTCTGCGTAGGGGAAAGGGAATGACGATGACAGTGGCCTACGTGCTCATCCATGCCACAATGCGTAGGCATTAGCTTTAGAGCTTGAAGGTGAGGTCCGTTGAGAGTGTCGAGAGAAATTTACCCCGGCCTGGCGCGAAACTGACCTTAACGTCACAATGACGATATATAAACTGACACAAGGCATCGTCACTTGGTGAAAGGTGGACCGACCCGGAGGCAGAGCAAACAAATGTGAGGTGCAGAACGCCTCCGATCCCGCAGGCACTGCAAGACCATGTTGGGTCTTTCGGGAGGGTCAATTAGTGACGCAGAACTATCGGTAACTTGACTATCGATAGCATCGATAGTTTCTTTGAAACTATCGATAGTGCAATCGGTGGTGCCGTCGTTAATATTACTAGCGATATTACTGCCACGCGTGTTTCTTGCTTTGTTTTGATGTATTCGGGTTTCACCCACAAAGACTGTTAGCAGCGTTTGACGCAGACCGCGCCGTAATGTTTGAGAAGGTTCACGATTGTTTGAGATCATTCTGCTACGATTACGTGCCAGAAGCGAATAGTCAAGTTTATTCGAGAGCTTACGCGAGAACCAGCGATAACGCTGGAAGGTTCGATGACTGGTGTATAAAGGACGACTCGTTCCATCGATGATCAGATTACTCGACGGCCGACGACTGTTCTCGCCGCTCTCAGTGCGCAGCGTGTATCGCTTGTGTTCTGAGTTTGAATTTTCTGGGCACAAGTTCGCCCAAATAAAGAGCTCCGTATTTCCCAGTCTTGTTGCAGCAGTCTTCACCGCCACAACAACCTGATAATACTATCGATAGTGGTGTGAATACTGATGCTGTTTCTGGCCGGCCATATGTCCAAAATATTTGCGATAGCCTATTATCAGCTTAGCTTAATTAATGAGCTATTTTTGGCGAGAGAAATAAATTATTTCCGCACTGTGAAAATGGCGGAATATGTCGATCAATAAATTCATATCCAAAAGCAACCAGTTACACCTTACAATTGGCAAACTTAGTTCTTGATAATTTTTAAAATTTTGAAATCATAAAATGCAATATAAATTTGAAGCCGCACAGTTCCACCACATGTAACGCCTTCCTTTCCACTGCAGATGAACAGTCTGACTTAATTGTCATGTGTCAGCCAAGCTTTCTGGTGCAGGAACACAACTTTCTTGTCCTTCAGCCTGCTCCTCCGGCTTCACCACGCGAGCGGGAAACCAAGTTTATTCTACAATGAGTTCGAGTTGTTGACTTTATACTATCGATAGTACCATAGAATTTACTATCGATAGCGCTATCGATAGCATGTTTTGCCATCGATAGTTCGACAGTGACTCAGCTGTCGACCGTACCATCGATAGTTTTGCATCACTAGGGTCAATGCATCGACTGAGAAGAAATTCGGCAGATCCCACGCCTCGTGGTGATCGGTCTCATGCGATGCAGTCAGCGAGTAGTTGCCTATGCTGCATTTTTTTTTGTTGCTTTGAGCCAAGCGTTACGAGGGGGATCGACGACTTTTTGTAAGTGTAGTAGTTGTCTACACATCGTGGGCTTACCAGGCACGTCAGCTACACTGGCGTTTAAGTGGTAACTTATAGTCTGAGGTAACGTGAGCATTCACGTTAGAGCACACACGTCAGTATTAACGAAACGAAGTGCACTTTACGGTGCGATAGTGTGAATATTATACGGAACTTCTGTTAGCGTATTCCTCCGGTGTCGAGCAACGCTTGGATATAGCTTGCTGATTTAGAGGGATTCAAATGTGATGTTTATTAGACTGCTATAAAAGCGGAGCGAGCACTGGAACCACAATTGACGTCAATCCGACATGACGCCTGTATCATAGGAGTACATATGTAATGTTTATTTCTTTGTTATAAAATTAGATAACCAGCACTGCAACCACAATTGATGTTGCACCGAGATTACGCCTGTGCATGGTCTTTTTCCAAAGCAGTTTCATGACCTGGCGGGGCACTGTGGTAGAATACCTCACTGCGACTCTGAATGCTTCGGTTCGATTCCTGCTGGGATCCTGATTTTTATTCTTTGCATTCGTCGGGCCAACGCTGCCGGCATCGGTTTTTCTTAACGCCCTCGCATTTAAATTGCCAATGTCTGTTCTCGCCGTTCCTGGGTAGATATAAGCTGTCAATCACCCGTGGCGCATACCCGCGGCCCGTGGCATACGGGTATGTGCCACGCGTGTATGGAGGAAAGGGTTTGACGATGTCCGCGACAGGATTTTTACGTTATTCATGTCATGACCAGACAGTCATATTCGTCAAGCCCTCTTAGGGCGCATTCACACTTGAGACGCCAAGAGAATGCGAAAACGCCACAGCGTCCGGAAAACCGTTATTCACGAGCATGGAAAATGTTCACATTTGTTCTGCCCCTCCTGCGTGCTGTCACCGCTGCCGCCTTCGCCATTTCGAGAATTCATTATATTTTGCCCGTTTACTGCGCATTTAATTCCTTACCGAATTTAACTATGCTTGCAAAACACGGGAAAGAAATAGCTTTCACCTTTTCAAACCGTTGTTTCGGGAGATACACCAGCAGAAACTACATAAGCGGGCACGCCAGCAGCGGCGGCGGCGGATTCACCCGGCTGCGCAAAAGCGAGATACGTTGCGGCACGCCGACTCGCTGCTGCTTCACCTTCTGCGAATTCCAGTCCTCTCGGCAATCCTAATCCAAACAAGGCTCTCGAGAAACGCGTTCTTGTTGAGTTTTGTCGCGCTGAGTCGCACTTGCGTCGATGCGAGCCACCGCCGACGCCCTGGCCGCCATGTTGAATTAGCGGTCGGCCGTTGTTTACATCGGGTGGCTAAGGTGGTGCAGCCAGATTAAAGCTTCCCGTGAAGCGGAAAGGCGATCCGCATTCGCGTGGCGGAAAAATCGGTCTCGGACCGATTTTTTCGCGTCGGTCTCGCCTCCTGGTTTTCCGGCCGTTTCGGCGGCGAAGCGAGTGAATTTCCGGTTAGTTGTGCCGCTTTCACCCCTTCGAGGCCAAGCGTGAACGCGCCTTTACCGTCCCATGTCAATTTTGGTCCACACCAAATTAAAGAGGCGATGACGAGAGCACCCAGAGATAGATAGATAGATAGATAGATTCGCTAAGATTCGCTAAGATTCGCTAAGAAACGCTTCGCAATAAAAAAAAAAAAAACAGATGGCTTTCGCCTTCGAGTCTTCTTAGGAGACCCTGTGAGCTTTTGTTTTATTCGCTATGCACGGAAATTTCAGCAACGAACTCTCTTGTATTAAATGTCCTTTACCGCTGCTTTCGTTCAGTTCTTGTTTACAGCTATATCACAATAACGAAGGTAATCTCTCTTCACAATCTGAGCCATTGAGGGTTCAGACACCTGTAGCTTCCAAGCATCGCACATTACACTGGGCGCGCAGAACAAATTCTGAAGCATACGAGGCGATGTTCAACGTGCTGCCTTCTTACTTCATTTTTTTTTCCGCAGGCAGTTTTGGTTCGGGAGAAGAGAATGAACGGACAGAAGACGAAAGCGCCAAGGAAGGTGCGTTGTCGCAAGTGTGCAGCTATGGTCACGTGTGCAATGTTCGGGCTGTAAACGTGGCACCCTGTTTTTCGTTTCAAGTTGATTTCAGTTTGAGATGGATTTCTGAAGAGCGAATCCCAAAAAGGATGTATTTCTAAAATTTTAGTTATTGAATAAAAATACATACAGACCCTCAGGTTAATTCTAGGGCTTCATTTCTCAGTATTTAATTCGTCAATCACATTATTGGAGAGATAAACGTAATTCTTGAAATATTGTCACGTGGTCGTGACGTCGACGAAGAAAGCAGTCGGCGTTTGCAGAATGAAACTGTTTATTTGGCCGAACTTGTGGCCGGGAAAATGAGAACTAGAACTACAGCAATACACGCTGTACAATGATAGCGGCGAACAGGGCGTCGTCCGTCGATCAACTGACAAGCGGTCACGCGCGTCGGCTTTTATCCAGGCGCTATCGAACTTTCCAGCAATATCGCTGGTGGCGGCGTAATCTCTAGACAAAGCTAGAACATTCGCGTGCGGGGCGCAATCTTAACAAACCGATCTACTACAATCGCGACGCTTCTAGAACACTACTTCGCGGACAGCGTCGAGCGTTGATAACCGTCCCTGCCGGTCAAACCCGAATACATCAAAACAAGACAAGAAGTGGGCGTGGCATTGCCCCCCTCTGAAAAAGCATCGTCCCGATGCTTGTGAAAGAACATAGAAGAGAAAAATAAAAACAAGTGCATACACAAATAAATTAGTACAATAACAAAGGAAAAAAAAATAGAGTCCCCAGGATCGCTAACGCGCAAAAAACGGCTTAAGGCGCACGACATGGACGACTTCAGGTCGCGCACGGCGCCGCTGAGAGTTCGTAATGCCGTCAGGGACAACCTCATAGTCGAGTGCGCCGAGGCGTCGAAGTACCCTGTACGGTCCGAAGTATCGTCGAAGAAGCTTCTCACTAAGTCCTCGTCTGCGTATTGGCGTCCATACCCATACACGGTCACCGGGTTGGTATTCCATGTGGCGTCGTCGAATGTTGTAGCGGCGGCTGTCAGTCGCCTGCTGGTTCTTGATCTGTAGGCGGGCGAGCTGTCGTGCTTCTTCGGCGCGCTGTAGGTAGGTGGTCACGTCGATGTTTTCCTCGTCGGTCGCGTTTGGTAGCATGGCGTCGAGCGTCGTTGCCGGGCTCCGTCCGTAGACCAACTTGTATGGCGTCATCTGCGTCGTTTCCTGTACGGCCGTGTTGTACGCGAAGGTCACGTACGGAAGGATGGCGTCCCACGTCTTGTGTTCGACGTCGACGTACATGGCCAGCATGTCGGCGATGGTCTTATTTAGACGCTCGGTGAGGCCGTTGGTCTGTGGGTGGTACGCGGTGGTGCGGCGGTGGCTTGTGTGGCTGTATTCCAAGATCGCCTTAGTCAGGTCAGCCGTGAACGCCGTACCTCTGTCGGTGATGAGAACCTCTGGGGCGCCGTGTCGAAGGACTATGTTCTCAACGAAGAACTTGGCTACCTCAGCGGCACTGCCTTTGGGCAGGGCTTTTGTTTCGGCGTAGCGGGTGAGGTAGTCGGTTGCTACGACGATCCACTTGTTGCCGGAAGTCGACGTCGGGAACGGCCCCAGTAGGTCCATCCCGATTTGCTGGAATGGCCGGTGAGGTGGTTCGATTGGCTGCAGAAGTCCCGCGGGCCTCGTCGGTGGTGTCTTCCGTCGCTGGCAATCTCGGCATGTCTTAACGTAGTGGGCGACGTCGGCAGCAAGGCGTGGCCAGTAGTATTTTCCTGTATTCTGGCGAGCGTGCGGGAAACACCGAGGTGCCCAGCCGTCGGGTCGTCGTGTAGGGCCTGGAGGACCTCTGGTCGCAATGATGAGGGCACGACAAGAAGGTAGTCGGTTCGAAGTGCCGAAAAGTTCTTCTTCATGAGAACGCCGTTCCGTAAGGAAAACGACGGCAGTGCTCGCTTGAATACCTTCGGAACAACGGCGGTCTTGCACTCGAGGTACTCCATAAGGCCCCCCAGTTCCGCGTCGGCTCGTTGCCTGTCGGCGAAGTCGTCGGCACTTATAGTTCCGAGGAAGCAGTCGTCGTCGTCCTCTTGCGGCGGCGCGTCGACGGGGGCTCGGGACAGGCAGTCGGCGTCAGAGTGTTTTCGTCCGGACTTGTACACGACGGTAATGTCAAATTCTTGAAGTCTGAGACTCCATCGTGCGAGACGACCACAAGGGTCCTTCAAGTTAGCTAGCCAACATAAGGCGTGATGGTCACTGACAACTTTGAAGGGCCTGCCATAGAGGTAGGGGCGAAACTTTGACGTAGCCCAGATGATGGCAAGGCATTCCTTTTCTGTTGTGGAATAGTTGGCTTCTGCATTGGATAGTGACCGGCTAGCATAACTGATAACCCTTTCAAGCCCGTCAGTCTTTTGCACAAGGACGGCACCGAGTCTACGCTGCTTGCGTCGGTGTGTATTTCCGTATCGGCACAATCGTTGAAATGCGCAAGTATGGGTGGCGTCTGCAGGCGTCGTTTAAGTTCTTGAAATGCTTGCACTTGCGCCGTTTCCCACCTGAACTCCACGTTAGCCTTCGTGAGAAGCGTCAGTGGTTCGGCGATCCGTGAAAAGTTTTTGACGAAGCGTCTGTAATAGGCGCATAAGCCGAGAAATCGGCGCACTGCCTTCTTGTCGGTGGGTGGCGCGAAGTCGGCGATGGCAGCTGTTTTCCGCGGGTCTGGGCGCACTCCAGACTTGCTGATCACATGACCCAGAAACAGGAGCTCGTCGTATGCGAATCGGCACTTTTCTGGCTTCAGGGTCAGTCCAGAGGTCTTGATTGCTTGAAGTACTGCCTCAAGCCGCCGGAGATGCTCGTCGAAGGACGAGGAAAACACGGCGACGTCGTCCAAATACACAGGGCACGTCTGCCACTTCAATCCGGCCAGTACGGTGTCCATGACGCGCTGGAACGTCGCAGGTGCCGAGCAAAGACCGAAAGGCATGACCTTGAAACTCAAAGAGGCCGTCGGGCGTTATAAAAGCGGTCTTTTCTCGATCTCTTTCGTCTACTTCGATCTGCCAATAGCCTGTCTTGAGGTCCATTGACGAAAAGTACGTCGCGTTGTGAAGTCGGTCCAGGGTGTCGTCTATCCGTGGGAGGGGGTACACGTCCTTCTTCGTGATTTTATTCAGGCGCCGATAATCAACGCAGAAGCGCAGTGTCCCATCCTTCTTCTTCACTAACACCACAGGTGATGCCCACGGACTCTTTGAAGGCTGGATGATGTCGTCGCGAAGCATTTCGTCCACTTGTTTCTTTATGGCCTCACGTTCTCGCGTCGAAACTCTGTAGGGGCTCTGTCGGAGTGGTCGAGAATTTTCTTCTGTTATAATTCGGTGCTTAGCAAGGGGCGTTTGTCGGACCCGCGATGACGACGAGAAACAGTCCTTGTATTGCAGGAGCAGGGTTTTGAGCTGGTCTTGCTTGACCTTCGGAAGGCTCGGGTTGACGTCAAAATCCGGTTCGGGACCTCTATTCGTCGAAGCAGGTTCGGCAGCATCGAAGAGGGCGAAAGCATCGCTGGCGGCTACACATTCGTCGATGTAGGCAACCGTCGCACCCATGTTGAGGTGCCTATATTCGTGGCTGAAGTTTGTCAGCAGTACCTTTGCTTTACCGTCATGCAGCTCGGCGATACCTCTTGCGACGCAAATTTGACGGTTCAGGAGTAGTTGCTGATCGCCGTCGATTACACCTTCAAGGTTCGCAGGTTTTTCGGTGCCGACGGAAATAATGACGCTGCAGCGCGGCGGAACGGTCACCTGCTCTTCTATCACCTTCAGTGCATGGTTCCCTGGCGTCGCGTGGCGTGGGAGCGCTTTGTCTGAGCTTAGTGTTATCGACTCAGACCTCAGGTCGATAACGGCGCCGTGGTCACTTAGGAAGTCCATTCCGAGTATCACATCCCTGGAGCAGTTTCGTAGGATTACGAAGCTCGCAGGATAAGTCCGGTTATTGATGGTGACTCTCGCCGTGCAGACACCAATCGGTGTTATCAGGTGGCCTCCAGCTGTCCGGATTTCGGGTCCACTCCAAGCGGTCTTTACTTTCTTCAGCTTGGTGGCGAATGGCCCACTGACGACGGAATAGTCGGCTCCGGTGTCGACGAGAGCTGTGATGCTGTAGCCGTCGATAAGGACATCGAGGTCGCTAGTTCGTCGTCTTGCGTTGCGGTTAGGTCGTGGCGTCGGATCACGGCTTCGTCGATTTGTCCCGCTGTTTCTACGTTGCGTCGTCAGGTTTTCTTCGGGCCGCGAAGTTTCGTCGTGAGGGCTCCGTCCGGTTTGCGTCGTGTTCTGAAGGTCTCGTCGCGTTGTCGTCGTCGGCGGCCGCGGAGGATCTTCGGCATTTCGTCGTACAGCAACCGCACCTCCATCGGTTGCTGCCCTTAGTTTCCCGGATACGGGCTAGGCGACCGGCCCCGGTTTGGGCCAGTGTACTGCCGGCGGTGCGGTGACATGTAGCGGCCGGGCGACGGCGAGCGGGAAGCTCGTCGTTCTTCCCACTGTGTTCCGGTGAGGTAGTCGTCGATGTCGCGAGGCCGTTCGCCTGGCTGCGGGCGCGGCGCGTTAACGGCGAATCCGCGTAGCCCCATCTGTCGATACTGGCATCGGCGGTATGTGTGGCCGGCTTCCCCGCAGTGATAGCAGAGCGGCCGGTTGTCAGGGGCACGCCAAACGTCGGTCTTTCGGGGGGCGCAGCGTTGTCCTGTCGGCGGGCGGTATGGCGTCGGTGGTGGTGGCGGCGGTGCCTGGCGGCGGAACTGCTGCGGCGACGCGGCGTCTTGACGTGGGCGAGGGGGTGGGGCGTTGCGTCGGGCTGCAGCAGCATAGCTCATTGCTTCCGGCTGAGCCTGCGGTGCTTCGGGAATTCGAAGCGATTGCCGGACTTCCTCGCGGACAACGTCGGCGATTGAATGCACTTGATGCTGCGGCGAAGGTAACAGTTTGCGCAGCTCTTCCCGCACAATCGCTCTGATGGTGTCACGCAGGTCATCAGACTGCAGTGCCTGAACCTCCCCGTAGGTCGTCGTAGGAATGCGGCGGTTGTACTGCCTAGTGCGGATTTCTAGTGCCTTTTCGATTGTGGTGGCCTCTGAAAGGAATTCCGAGACCGTCTTCGGCGGGTTGCGCACAAGTCCGGCGAAGAGTTCTTCCTTCACTCCCCGCATCAGGAAGCGAACTTTCTTTTCTTCGGACATGGCTGGATCGGCATGGCGGAATAGTCGAGTCATTTCTTCGGTGTACAGTCCGACGTTTTCATTGGGGAGCTGTACACGGGTCTCGAGAAGGGTTTCAGCCCTTTCCTTCCGGATGACGCTCGTGAAGGTGTTGAGAAATCCGGTGCGGAAGAGGTCCCATGATGTTAGCGTGGACTCTCGATTCTCGAACCAGGTCCTTGCGCCATCTTGAAGGGCGAAGTAGACATGGCGTAGCTTCTCGTCGCAGTCCCAGTTGTTGAACGTGGAGACTCGGTCGTATGCCTCCAGCCAGCTTTCTGGATCCTCGCATGGTGATCCGCGGAATGTCGGCGGCTCCCTCGGTTGATGCATGACGACCGTTGTAGGCGCCACAGCGGTTGTCATTGTGGCTGTTGTCTTCTTCGTTGTGATCCTGGTCTTGTCCGGTAGGGGTCCGTATTGTGGGGGTAGTCCTTCCAGTCTGCGGCTGCTCGTTCATGTTCCGGACGCCCCCGACAAGCCTTGTACCCAGCACCTCCACCAGATGTCACGTGGTCGTGACGTCGACGAAGAAAGCAGTCGGCGTTTGCAGAATGAAACTGTTTATTTGGCCGAACTTGTGGCCGGGAAAATGAGAACTAGAACTACAGCAATACACGCTGTACAATGATAGCGGCGAACAGGGCGTCGTCCGTCGATCAACTGACAAGCGGTCACGCGCGTCGGCTTTTATCCAGGCGCTATCGAACTTTCCAGCAATATCGCTGGTGGCGGCGTAATCTCTAGACAAAGCTAGAACATTCGCGTGCGGGGCGCAATCTTAACAAACCGATCTACTACAATCGCGACGCTTCTAGAACACTACTTCGCGGACAGCGTCGAGCGTTGATAACCGTCCCTGCCGGTCAAACCCGAATACATCAAAACAAGACAAGAAGTGGGCGTGGCAATATGTTTCAGCGTTTTTTCGATCTCATTTTGCAAGCGTTGTGGTTACAGACATGACGTTATTTGGTCGGAGAAAGTCATATTGTTCCTTTGAATGGGCGAACATTTATATCACTTGTGAATGAAGTCGAGCCATCTTCTAGCATCTGTACGCTCAGTGTTTGTTTATTCAGCTCATTTTCTAAGAATCCTGCGGAAGGCATGGCTGCTTTAAACGAACGGGGAGCAGTGCAACCGCCTTCGTCTATCGTTCAAGGAGGAGGACGGTCTTGCAAAGCATGATCGAACTGTCCAGCCTCCAAAATATTTGAAAAGTTTGTTCCCGTTCAAAAGCATAGCGCTAGACGGGTGAACAGGACGACGCATACAATGATGTGGAAAAGGACCGGCAGCCATACCGCCCACTCCCTGAAATGAATCCGCCAATCGTTACCAGCCATATCGGTCCACGTCACTTACACGTTCTGGTTATTCTAGCCAGGACATATGTTCCAATATGAGAATAAAAGTCTGGTTGTACAAGACAGACTTAAGAAAGCTGGGGAGGCCTAAACATGCAGTGGCATCATGCCGCCCGCCAAAGAAAAACTTGGGCTTGCAAGTAAGTTCTGCGGAATCGCGCAAGGTGGTAGAGGGTTGAGAAAGACACACAGGCAGCCACCCGTTCGTAGTACACGAAGCAACAAGAATACCCATGCTCAGAAAGAAAGCTTCTTAGTTGCCGGGAAATTTGTCCTGGCCCGCGGACCTTGGTTAGCTCCTGGTTGGCTCAATTGGTAGAGCGACGGCCCAGAAAGGCGCTGGTCCCGGGTTTTATCCCCGGACCAGGACGAATTTGCCGGCAACTAAGAAGCTTTCTTTCTGAGAAATCCGTATAGATTTTCTTGTGTCTTCGGGCTACGGACGGGTGGTTGTCAATTTTCCTTTCGGTTTATAGCAGCGAAGGAGAGGCAGGTACGTTAACCAAGAAATATAGCACATTGCTACCCTTTAGAAGGGAAAACGAATAAATAAGAAAAAATAAGCTCTAAAACGGCAATTTCAAGGTGGCGTCGCGACCCGCGTTTTCTTTTTGCACATTTTCTCGCTTACCATGCGTCTCGTCCCGGCAAGCGTGGTGATTTTGGGATTGTGAAAGAATAATTTACTAATATGAGAAAAGAAAATCACTTTTCCTGATGGCTGACGTTAGATTTAAGTTTCTTTGTCTTACGTTTCCTCGTTATAGTTTATTTGGCAACATTTAGGTCCCCGACCTCCTGATGATCTCAGACTTGTTAGTACCGGACGAGCATGTTAAAGTCGCAGACTTTTCATGTTTGATTATTTGTACCCACTGGAACATTACATGACGGGTGGGCATACAAATGACGGAACTGGTGGCCATGACGATGATGCTACGTAGATGCGCCACAAGATTCGACGACAAATTGAGGAGTATCGCCTGTAAGAGCAGTCATTTATTAACTCCAAAATTTTCAAGATCAAACAGTCACGAGCCCGTTTTCTTCCTGCGATGTGTTTAAGAGTGAAACTATCGGCCACTCGGCGTTATTGAAGCTGGGCACTGTCCGAAGTTAGTGTTCTAATGTTGCCCATTTGACATGTCCTTGGATACTGGCTGTTCTTGCTTTAAGATCACTTTTATTCCTTTAAAGTGACCTAGCCAATTCCGCAGGTGTTAATTGCTGGCCTGCAGTTTTCATGAATGAATGAATGAATGAATGAATGAATGAATGAATGAATGAATGAATGAATGCGCATTATTTTCGGGAATACAACAAGGACCAACTTTTGTGTTTGAACCGATGTGCAGCATTTCGCTGCATGTTGTCTCCTCTACTCCTTTTCGCAACTCAAAATGCAGACAGCGTTTGGTAAAAGGATTAACATTGCTTTTTCACGCCGTGTTTGCTTGTGCAGGCAGCGCTGAATCAGACGAGGAGAAGAGAGAGAGCGAAAGAGGCAAGAATGAATTGTTTTCGCATGTAGTGGTAGCTTAGTGCAGGAGTACTTTTTTAAGACGTAAAATGAATGTTGTGAATTTGGGAGGGCAGTGTGTGCCACGTCACGGATACTTTATGTGGCGAATGTTGCTTTCTGGGAGAGTACTCGTTGCTTTGCCATCCTGTCAAAAAATATGTGGAGGCAGTTTGCTTACTGGGTTTCGTGTTTAAATTAATTACATGCTCTAGAAGACATTATTGGAAAAGGCGAATCAACGTAGCCACTCTCCCTTTATTTAGCCTCCATGTATCGATTGAAGGGACACTGAAGTGAAAAAAAAAAACGATTTTATTCGTGCAAATAAATCACAATTTCACTACACCGAAATTACCACTCTTACCGCGAGAAGACGCTTGTTAAGAGAGTAAACGCGCAAAAATACAGGAGGTGAAGCCGCCTGGAAATTCCCGCAGCGGCTTGCCGTGACGTCATAGATTTTGACGGTGTCTACTAGGGCCTCCGTAATCGTTTGTCGCTAAAGACAATTTACATTGTGTGCTGAGGGACACAAAGTCCTCACGTAGCTATTTTCGGAAAATTTCATATAGCAAATGTGGGGAAAATACGCAAAAAGACTGAAATTCGTGGCGCCACACTAACGTTCACATGCTGAAGTTTCGCCGCGAAATTCAAACATGAAACTTTGACTTTCATTTCCTCTTCCAACAATGTAACCTGTGACGGTGAAATTAATCGTAATACAGTCCCAAATTCACATGCGTAAACTGATTCAGTGTCTCACTTGAGCGTCCCTCGAAGGTTGTTTCACGATACGAGCTTAGCAATAACTGAGAATCCGTTCTTATTCCATGTCTGCAGGCGACTTGCAATCGGAGGATGGGGACAGTGAGCCAGAAGACGGAAGTACAAAGCAAGGTTCGATTGCGAGCGTAGTTGCACGCAGTGCGTAGCTACGTAGCTTTAGTTCTCGTGAACTTTCTTCGGATGATTAGAATGTGTCTGTTTACGCGCACCGAAACTCTTTTTTTTTTTTTTGCTCCGCGCGCACGCAGCGTTCACTTAAGGCCGGTTTGCGAGTGCCGTATGAGTGTCCCTTTAGATGTATGCTTGTGCCTGAAAGAGGGTTATCGACAACCAGGAACCATTAAGGTGGCATCCAGTTAAACTTCTTCTGAACGGAACTTCCCTTGCAGGTTCACTTGCGGAGCGGGGAGATGAGCGCGCGGACACGCCGTTTCCCGAGCTTCACGGAGGCATGGACGAGGAAGTGAACGGCGATGAGTGGGAAGCGAGCGCCGAGGATTCGGCGATGGTGGCCGACCACACCGCCACGGCGGTGAACGACGTCGAGCCTCGAGGCGAGCCGCAGGCCAGTCCCGTGCACATGGAGCAAGCCGAGCTGGGCTCGCAGGCAGCCAGCGGCAGCACGGCCACTACGTCGACCAACTGGTCATCGCCCATGTCGACCGAGACGTCGTCCACGTCCAGCCACAAAACGCCCACCAGGAGGTTGGAGAGGAGGCCAGAAATATGCTGGGTGTATCCTTCTGTCGGTGATCATTTGCATGTTACAGCGCCGCAAGCACTCGGAGCCGGCAGTTGTGCCGGCAGGCTGCATTCCTATGCGGTTACGCTAAAACGGAAGTCAATCAGTCTTGGCTTGTGCAGTAATATCTCGTTACATTATGTACACTTATTTGGGAGGCAAATGTCTACTAGTGGTGAAGAAAATGGAGGTCAAACTTAAGTTTCCGTGCCCGCAGGTGTGGATCAATTTCAAACACAAAATCCCCCCTTCTCGTGCATTGGCTACGGTGTTGTGCAAGTAAGCAGGGGGTTTTGTTTCTTTTTTTTTCTGATCGGATTTAATTTCAAACGTATCTTAAGTTATCCCACGTTTTTAATAAAATTCGTTGTGACCCAACTTACTTGGATGTTGATGTTTTCCTTCTTAATCTGCGATTTAAGCGCGGCGTCCGTAAATCAGCCTGAATTCTCTGACTTGAGACAAGATAAAATATTAGGAGGAAGCACTTGAACAACAAGGAACGCTTCAGGCAACGGCTGCTTTCCCTGGCAGCCTTTATGCACCTAAGCTATCTTCTTGAGGGGCGAATAACATATGAGGGTACAAAAAAGTAAGGCGACGGAAGTGTTCAGAATTCAATAACACCTGAGAAAGAAATACTTCTTACGTTTTGCGTACAAAGAGTTCGTCTTAGCGGAAAAAGCAAGCCCAGGCAGCCATTTTTTTGCAGGGATCAGTTATGATAGGGAGGAAGACGAGCTGCAAGGACTGCGGTAAAAAAAAATGACAGAAAAAAAAAACTAATTCGGTGTGTGTCTCCTTTTTGGTTACTTTTATTTTTCCTCGCTCTCTTTTTCCTTTCCGTCCACTTTCGAAAATGCGCATGATAGTCTTCGGATTACTCGCCCTGTGGGGCCCTGGTGGCTTAGTGGCTTACGCGTCACGCTTCTAAACATTCAGCGCGAGGGTTCGATTCCCGGTCACGACTGCAATATTTCGATGGGTCGAAATGCAAAAGCGTCCGTATCTTCAGACAGCAGTTTCAATTTCTGCCACTTTCTCTTAGCACATCTTACGTTAAGTGGTTTGCCTTTCGGTACAGCTCTCTCTTTACTTCTTCCTGTAGCTCCTGTGTACTCTTTTCGAGGCTTATGTCTGCTGAATTAGATTTTTTAAGAACACTAATTTCATAGAATGTTGTGCGCCTGCTCACAAATTGCCGTTTTCATCCTACTTATTGCAGCAAACCGCGTACGAGAGGTCCAGCGCTAGTTTCGACGCTTCGTCGGCGGCCAGATTTAGCATTCACTTGGCGAATTCTTCTGAGTTTTAAATAGACCAGGAACAAGCTGCATGAGAACGTGTGTCACGGATGGATGCTGTAGAACGCAGCAGCAACAGGCAAAAACCGGGACCTAAGGCGTTCTTCTGGCAGAGCACTGCGCCGCACCGCAAAAGAATTAAGCCATTAAATGCTTCCTATATAATAAAAAAAAACTTTTGTTCGCTCAAGCGAACATTGCAAAAATTATGAAAATGACGTATACGTCCGGTGTGTTCCCTCAGCTGAATGACGACCACCGTGGGGCTTTTGTCCCGATTGTGGACCCTAGCTGGCAGAGCAGCGTTGACAGCAGCCTGCGAAGGTATGGCGGAGGGAAAGACTGAGACCACTTCCATTACATTTATTTGTTGCGTATGAGCTCTGTTGCTTTTCATTAATTCGTATTGAAGAGCTGTAGTGTTACCTAATTCGCTTTATTTTAGTGTATGCAGTGACTATGCAGTTTTATCAAATGATCAAGCTGGTTAGTAATGCGGCCGTTCAGTTGTCTCCCTACTGGTGGTTTTGAGCATACTGCCGCACCTGGGGAAAGGGAACAGTCAAGCCGCCACATAGAGTCCCTCTCATACGGTCGCTGTAAGTCGTTTATGTGCCGGTCGTGGTCGTGCAAACGTGTGTCTGCAGTAAAGGGTCAGATGCAGTTTTGCTTCTCTGTTCGCTATTAATCATACTCGTGGACTAGTTTTATTGGCAATGAAGCGAAGGCTACAGAGTCAAACTGCGTTAGTGTTACTGTTAATAAATGTAGTCCCACAATTGCGTCGTGTTTTCTACGTGAAAAAAAAAAAAGAAACTAGAGACCATTTCACTCGGTGAAGGTGGGTGAGCAGCGTAGCTGACGGGCGCGAAGTCTCCATGCATGGGCAAATGTCTAAGAGACGCGTAAGGGTAGACTGTTATTGTAAACTGCGGCCTTCGCTAGAACGCTGTTTTCGGGAGGCATCGACATTGCGTCTTTTTTCTAGCGTTCGTCAGCATCGTGAGCGGCCCCCTAAAGAGCACGTTTGCCATCACATTTTCGCAAAGCCAGAATTTTCCAGGTTTCTGAAATTCTCCATGTCGGCTTTACGTGTTGTCCCGCGGAGGGCACCACTAGTAAAGGACCGCATAACCAAGGGAAGCAGCCGCGACAGGCTCGCCGCCGCAGCGGACAATGGCGAGACGGCAATCGCTGTTGTTTGTGGACTGCGCACTGGCGTAGCCAAGGGGGAGGGAGTTATATATATATATATATATATATATATATATATATATATATATATATATATATATATATATATATATATATATATATAGCACGCATGACAATACTTTTTGGCTCCTCCGTCTCCTCGCAACCGGACCACATCGCGTTGGCGTAGCTGTGTGCAGAAGTTCCGCCCCTTTCCCTGAGTTGCCAAGACAAGTTGCCAGCGAGTATAGCGCTTACGGACTGGGCTTCTTGGATGTCGGAGCGAAAAGACAAGGACGAAGGGAAGAAACACACACACACTGGCGCTACTGACAACAAGAACGTTTACTTTCAATCACCAAGCCGACTGATATACCTATTTTTGCACATGACATCCACGTGACCACTTGCATATAACATGAAAAAAACTAACAACACAATCAACAACATGACAGGGCTGAAAACTTCCTACGACGAAATTTACCGCTTCTGGAACGCCGGCAACAAGACAGGCCTTAGCACGTGCGCAAGTAGTTTAATTCCGTTTTACTCAATGACAGTGACGTTTTGCTGAGACAACTTTCGCCGAAATAGTCCCTTCCCTTCGTCCTTGTCTTTTCGCACCCACATCCAAGAAGCATGACAGACCAACAAGCCCGCATCGCTACCCACGGACTGGGCGTTTGGCGAGTCCAGACTGCGAACACCCACCCGCTGTAAAACCAGAACCATCCTTGACATGCTTATGTCAGCCACGGCTACCAAGGCAACGGCCCATTTAACAACCTCCACGTGGTCCGCTCAGGTGAGATCCTCTACAATGTGGCGGCTCTGGCTGTCCTCTTCAACCGGTCCAAGCACCAGCAGCGCTTCTACATGGGACACTCTATGGACATCGACTGGTAACAGCCACTTACTCAAAAGCACAGAAGCCATGCCTTGCGGCCTTATAAGACGACGAGCCGAAGGACAAACGTAGATTTCGTTTCGTGGCTCATTGCTGTCAGGCTTGATAATATAGTTTGCCTGTGCTAGATGGTCGCACATAGAGAGGGGGGTTTCCAGCCGATGACGAGGTCGTCCTTGTGTCCTCGTCAGTGTAATTGCTGGAAGCCACATTTAGCTGTGTGTATCGTACCTAATTAGGGTGCATAACTTTACTTTTGAACTAGGCCAGCTTCAGTGTCGAATCTAAAATGTACTTTATATGTATTTTCTCTTGTAAATTCAAAACGCAGGCAAAGCTACAGACTACACGCAGAAAGCATTCAAGGGCACGCAACGGTAGCGGATGCGCAGCTATATCACATCACACTTTCCTCGAATTTTTTCTCCGCGTGTTGCGTTTATGAAAGAAACTTCCACTTATGAATCGCCAAAACTAGTTGTCTCACTACCTGGTCAACGCCAAGTAGTAAAACAGTTCTGTATTGTTTTGCTTGGCTAGAGTCTTTGCAAAATGTTAGTCAAAGCAAGCACTATTTTTCATAAGGTTTCTACCTTAATTACGTTCAAAATTCAGCAAATAATTATCTGCAGCCATGTCTACGTTGGCCACTGCTTCGTAATCACCGTGATCGCGCGGGTATTGCCAAATTATTTGTTTAAACTTAAGTGCAATTCAATGTGCTGGTGTTTCTTTCTCGGCTTCTGCATACATGAACTCCTTTTAAACTGTAAGAGAACGGTTTGAGCAAGCGTATCTTGCCTTTTTAACTCAGATTTTTTGTAACTAACTCGGTATTTTTAAGCTATGAACATTGTGTAACGCGGGCTGCGTTACATCGGTAATCATCAGCGGGGGAACAGTCAGCAGATGGCAGTTCACAAATTGCAGTTTGCAAGGCAAAGAACCTTTCTTACAAGTCGCCTCCGTACGCTCTTTTCTGTAACTTAAATTCGTGCACATATCGTTAAGATATACGCTTAAAAAGAGGCCGCGCGCTGCGGCTTTGAAGATACCCGTAATAACTTCGTGGACGCTTCCTTTCACCGTTGTTGCGTAACTTGGGCACGGCAATGGGCGTACGAAAGAGCCGCGAAATGAACTTCAAGACAGTGTAATTTTGGGTTTGTTGGTTCATGGTCTTGAGGTATGTAACCTTTGCGCTTTGTGTGTCGTTTCGTTCTTTATTTTGCGTTTATTCTCCCTGCGCTACGCAACCTGTGATTCTCTGATATTCCAGCATTGCGTACAATTACAACGAAGACGTCGCGGCGACGGGACAAGGCGCTGGCTTCAACCACGCACCTCCGGTAAGCTTCACCGTGAGACATCTTTGTTAGGCACTTTGAATGCACGTGAGGCACACGAAGGGACCGCTATCTGCTGAAAAACGTCGCACAAGTATTTCATTAGTTCTCAGCGGGCGCTGCGCAAAGCTGCACAAAAGGGCTAATCTTGAAGACTCTTTTCCAGAGCCCTTTGATTCACGCTGTATCTCTGGCGATGTCCACAAAAGCAAAGGCAACAGCTACGCTTCAGACTTGGGGTTGTCTGGGCAGTCGTCCATTGCCACTTGCTATAATAGCGGGACCATAGCCGCACGTGAAGCAGGTTCATGAATATGAACAGCTTTCGGTGCAATGAAAGACGCACGGACATCTGTTCGGAATATCCGCAGCGACTGCATACAGTGACCCGCCTTCGATGCCACTCTTTCATGTTATAGTGCTTGCCAATGTTAAAGAGTCTTTTTTATCAGTACCATTTTTTTTCTTTTTTGTTCATGTAATGCGAACTTTGCATAGGAGTGAAATAGAGTAGGTGGAGGCGCACTGCTTCAAAGCTCTCCAGTTATTCCCCATCTAATTTTACATACCAGCATAAGCGGCACTGCAATGCACGACTCCAATGTGTCGTGTCTAGAAAACGAATTTACCCCATTCTACAAAAAGTATTCGCATTGCTTCTTGATTTAACTGAACAGAAAGCACGCCAGCAACTAAGTTTGAACTACCAGCGCTTGTTGCGCAGATGATTTAGCAGATTTAGGCAAGCAAGAGAGGATATTCTTCACCATATGGGATGGTTATATTACCGCTTTTCACAGAAAGAAATTCACTGCACGGAATTCATGCCAATTAGAAGCAGTAGACTTGAATCCCGTAAAAAATGGTCTATTCGCGATGTGCATTTTGCCAGTTACGTTACTTCTCTATGTTTTTCAGGCTCACATTCGCATTTGGAAGACCGACACACTTGAAACGCTGGCAGTTCTTGGGGCGGGAATAATAAACGTAGGGCTGTCGTGCCTTGGATTTTCGTACCAGGTGAGATACATAAGCTTCGTCATGTTAGCGCACAAAGAACTTTGTCTGCTCAGTTTTTGTTTCACAATAAATTTTGTTGGATAATGCATGCGACGCACATCCCTTTTCATGATTCTGTATTCAAGGTTCCCCTAAACTAGAGAACTGTCCGGGCCGAGCCCGTGGGTCGGGTTCGGCAAAGCAAGCAACCGCTGATTCGGACCCAAGCCGGACCTCAGAACTTGGGGCTTGTGTCAGGCTCGGGGTGGGCCTGAGTCCAGCCCATATTAGGCCCGGTTAAACTGTTTTAGAACTCTGCAAGGTCACGTTTTGTTTGTCTTCGCCATAATTCCAGTCGTTTGCGAAAGAACAAAAAAGCCTCAACTGGAAGACGATCACCACATGCCAGTCGTAGTGTGATACAAAGGGGGTGCCTGTCTGGCCCAGGTGATCGGACGCATGAGAGAGAACATGGCCGCTTCTAAGAACCTGGATGGAGATAGCACGACACACGCAGCGAAGCCATAGCGACACACGGTGCTAGCCCGAAGTGCTGATTCTTTATAGCCAGAGCACCTTATACTATACCGTTCCACAGTAACAGATGCCCGTAATAAAATTCGGGAGAATCCATTAATTAGATGGCGGGGAACGAACGCCTGCTTCTGGAAGAGATCACTTACGCGTCGTAGCGATGGCAAACGTGGCGTTGAGAATGTTCGGAAACAAAGGCATCGTGCAGCGTGTTGAATAAGTCTTCACGGACGTGGAAACAGGCACGTCATAGGTGCTAGCGTCGGAAACTTCTCGTAGGGTGCCAGGAACAGTGTGAACCAAAGCGTCGCCCCTGCGGGACCAGTGGCGCCTGCCAGTGGTGCCAGCGAATGGCACCCGAACTTATTCGCCTTTCCTCGTCGCTGCAGCTTTTCGGCATCCAGACCCTGATCCTCCACACTAATATACTCGGCAGCCAAACAATCGTTTCCTCGCACTCGGCGTTAGAAACATGTGGACCTCAGGTGCGCATACCATTAAAAAAGCGTCAAAGCCGGGAATAAAGGTAAATACCGAGCGCTGACATCGTTTGGTCAGATTAAGGAAACTGCCGCGGTCGTTGAAAAAATTATTCTTAAAAAAAAGACCGGCGAATATTAATGCTATGTCATTATCTCTTCCAGGAATGCTACTAAAACATTTAGAAATGTTCAAGGTGAAAAGTTGGGCGAGTTGGTGTTGGTTCATGATAAAAATCATGATATCATGATAGAAATGTTCACTGCATTTATTCGTCTTTGTACAGTCCAAGAACTTTTCCATGTTGAAGATGTCAAGTCACTTCACTGCTGTCCTCAAAATATCTATCCATGCCTTGTGTCGAAGAAAAAAATGCGCAGCTGCAGTAGTGGCGAAAAGCTGAAACCATCAGCGGAGCTAATGTTCGACCTAGCTAAGTTTTGCTAGTAATGCCAAGTTTTTGCTAATAGCGCTAAGTATGGCTAGACATGGCTAGGCTGTCGCGTGACGACCTGTTACGTGATGCTGTGATTTTAATCACGTGGCTAGCTGTTACGTGGTTTTTGGTGGGAACATGTCACGTGACTAGCTACTCCGCGATGTTGCGTGATTTTTGCCACGTGACTAAATGTTACGTGATTTTTAGTCACGTGACTAATGTGGCGTGATGCTACGTGATTTTTAGTCTTGCGAGTAATGTGAGGTTACATGATTCTAGTCACGTGACTAGTTACATCATGGCACATAAATTTTAGTCATGTGAGTGTTGTCACCGGATTTTAGTCACGTGACTGGTTGTTACGTGATGTTACGTGATTTCAGTCACGTGACTAGATGTTACGTGGTTTTAGTCACGTCACTAGTAATTACGTGGTTGTAGTCAGGTGACTAGTTATTATGTGATGTTACATGATTTTTAGTCGCGTGACTAGTTGTTACGTGATGTTACGCTAGTTCAGTCACTGTACTAGTTGTTACGAGACGTTACGTGATCTTTCGTCACGTAAGAGACTCGCCCATCATAGTTTTTGTATTCCACGCCGGACAAAACGGCGCACGTGTTGCGGGAGCGAAGCAGATGATGAAGAGGACGAAGCGAGCATGGTTCACGATGACGACAATTCCTGTTCGCACTACCCGGCACAACGAAAAGCTTAAAGAGCTCCGCTTTTAAAACTTTCATAAAATGTTTGCATTTTTTCTCTGTTAGTATTCCAACAGCCAGATCAAAAAGAATGAACAAAATCAGACAAAGCTGGTAAGGAAAGAGAGAGGCTGACACAGCCTGCACGAGTTGTTGCCACAATTTGCTGCGTTTACGAGGCAGTCCTTCCATCATTTAACGGGGGCTACAGTACCAGACACTTTTGGGCCACGTTCTTGCTTATGGAGCCTATGGGCATATGTAGGAAAATTCAACTAGTTGGTTTGGATTGAGTTCTTACAAACAGCGTGGAAGGCCTTAGAAAATGGAATATAAGTGACGATGCAAAATAACCTCGTTGTGTCGTACGTCGTGATTTGTCCCTTTTCCTAAGACGTTATAATCTTGCCTGTTTCGTAATACAGATTTCTCATGTTCTAATTTAGGTGGATCAGATATCTTGTGCTGGTGTAGATATACTTCTGCAGTATCAGTTATGCATAAGTGTGTGCCTTATTCTGCGGTAAATTTACGTCTTCTCTTAGGGCACGCTCTTAGTTGCTGTGGACTCTAGCCACGACCACGAGCTCTCCTTGTGGGACTGGCAGAAAAACGAGATCCTTGGCAGAGCTGTTGTAAGTTCCTCATCTGCTCGATTTGTTTTTCTTATTTCAGTGAACGAGGTATACCGTGCACATGTATTATTGTTAATAAATGTCACAAACGAGCGCGTCCATAAAGCGCGCGCGCGGCCGCTTTCAAACAGCAGCGGGATGGAACGGCGCGAGCCGCTCGCCCAGGAAGCGCGAACGACGAAAAAACAAGTATCAAAAGATGCCGACGCTCCGCATCCTCCTCGCCCACTAGCAGTCTCAGATCAAACGCCCGGCAAAGCCTCGATTTTTCTAGAGGGAAGGGATGACGCATCGACGAGCGACGCTGCCGCGATTCGAACCTACGAGAAAGCTCTCGCCCTTTTCCTAGCCTTGGCTGTACTCCACGCCGAAGTACCCTCCCGACGCTTCTGGAAACCGGGGGAGAAGGGATAAAAGCGTGCCACGACGACCAGTCATTCAGTGAGTGAGTGAGTGAGTGAGTGAGTGAGTGAGTGAGTGAGTGAGTGAGTGAGTGAGTGAGTCGGCCCGGAGATCGTGAAGTTATGCTGAGTGTGGCTGCGTCAAAGAAGACGTGTTTATGATGTTGTGCGGTCAGTCGATCGTCGATCTGGAAGAATCCGATGACGACACCGTGTGAGCCGTGACAAGTAACGAGGACGGTTGAACTACGACGATCAACGCTGGAGCTGGCGTGTGTTTCCTAGAAGAGAAGCATTCAAGTACTGTCCAATAATTGTGGACTGGATACGCCGTTGTATATTCAGGACTTTAACTGTCCTTGAATAGTTGTAATGCATGAGATTGCATTTGTAGCGTGTGATCTGTTTGTTTAGTTACCTTTGTGTTAACACCGTCTGAGTTATATTGTGAAGCTGTAACTGGTACCAGTTGAATGTGCATGTGTTTGTGATATTTGTATTGCCATAACTGAGAATATATTTCGTTTGTGTTATCGAATCTCGGCGCTGACTCGGTCTTTGGACCACAACCGGCGTTCGCTGGCGCACTAAAAGGACCAACTCTAAATTGTCCGCACTTTCGTGGTGCGTTTCGGGGGGCCGATACGTCCGCCCTTGGAATCAGCCCGGCGATTGCCATCCCCATTAACGGGATCAGTGACAAAAAAAAAAAAAGAAATTTCCCATCTGAAGTGACTCTGCGCTTAGTGTTAAAACAAGTAAACAGCAAGTTTTCAAATTTATTCTCTGAAAGGAGTAAAAAGGAAGAAAGTCTGTGGAACTTAATGCTACGCGAGACGTTCTGCGGACTTTTGATTTTACAGCATCGCTTGAGCCTCTGAGAATGCTTAACGTGCAGGTCAATGTCAGGCGAGGAATGTGTAACACGAGGTGCCTAGAAGGTGCCTTAATGAGAGATTACGCGAGCACTGCTACAGCGCAAGAAAGAAACCGTCAGCCGGAGCTTTTCGGGCGGCGCACTGCGCATGTTGTGGTTGCATCTGTATAGCTGCATTGTAATCGGCCGTTCTCGCAATCGGCTAACACGCGAAATAAAAGAAGCTGAAGCCATAGCTGAATTAGGAAGCACGTGTATACCTCGCCTTCAGTTTCTTTGTCGGGAAAAGAGATGATGTGCCTTGGATTACGAACACGTGATAGATGAGTCGTGCGTATATAAGAAGCAGTTTGAAGGTCATGAAATGTCTGGCACCTACCTGTCTCTTCGTGTGTGTCGTGGTTATTATACGCGTCGCGCTAATACATGCTGCAGTTATGAAACACCAACTCGCCCGAACAGCAACCTTTCCGACGGGTGTTCTGCAGCTACTAATATTGGGCTATATGTTTATGTAGTACGCCGTTCACGAGCCATGCCGAAATGCAAACATCAAACCAGGCAGATGGTTAGGTGAGAGGTTGCCGTTGCAGTGTCTTAGGGTTGCGAAATTGGGCTGTTAAGTACGAGGTCGCGGGTTCGATGCCATGATTCGATAAGGGCGGGATACCCTTACCCCCGCCTCCCAAAACAAACAAGCAAGCAAAGAAAGCACAGCAAAGCAAAGCGAAAATGCACTGACGTAGGTGCGCTTCAAAGAATCCCAGCTGAATAAATTAACCCGGAGTCCTCCTCTACGGCGTGCTTCATAAAGGCGTCGCGATTACTTTGTGCGCGATGTAATAGGAAAATCGATTCGAAAAAGTGTTCGCGAAACGAAGGTGAATTACTATCGCCACTCTAGATAATGTGTTTCTTTGGTAATATCTCGAATTTGAACGGTACCCTTCCCCATTTTAACGCGGGAAAAACTGAATTTCACCGGCATTCCAAGTCATCGAAGTTTGTTGAGGGACGTTTTAAACTAAAGCCCTATCCTAGCAGTCAAGACAGAGACGTCCTCTGCAGTTCCGTCCAGATACCTCAATCAATCTACGAAACGTGCTTCAAGATAAATAGGAGATACATTCGAACTGACAATGCATGTCTTGTTGACAAGCAATCGCTCCTTGAACAACGTGCACGCACATGCAGACATCTGGGGACGGCCCCCATAGCGTTACACTGGTGCTTACTTTCTATACCGCATAGCGCATGGCTGCATGGCTCTGTGATAATGTGCATAACACCCATCCATTTGCTTACTCGACTCGAGTGTTTATTCTTGCCGGTGTGCCCATTTCGGCCTCAGGCAAATCCAGCTCCCGTTCTGGGCTGCCACTTCCCGCCGTCTGAGAACGAGCTGTTCCTGACGTTCGGCGTGCAGCATCTGTGCTTCTGGAGGAAGGGAAAAGAGAACTACCTCGACCGTCTGGACGCCATCACCGCTGTGAGTACTCTCTTCAAGTAGAATGGAGTACTACCCCCCATGTCGACTTCGTTACTATTCAGCGTGTCAGGGTTAGTAGAGGTTACTACTTGCGTACGTGAAGGGTTAGTTAACATTACTACCTCTACTCGCCGTAGTATACGCTGCAATCGTGCCAGTCTTATGGAAAATTTAAACAAACTATCGTCTTGTTGATTATGTTGGAATAATAGTTTTGTGACTCGTTCTTAAAGGGGCGCTGCAACACTTTTCCAGGTAATCGTCGAATGGCTTCATTAAAAGAGCTTACTGCCCCAGGAATCGATTGTGTCCGTTCGTCAGCGCGCGTAATAACCTTGAGCACGTTCTCTTCTTTTCTTTCTCTTCGAACCCGCGGCTTACTTTCAGTGTGATCGTGAGGGCGAGCGCGGCGGCATCCCGCGGCAGCAGCGGTAACTATGCAGCTCACGATGCTCAAGTCAACCAATGGCCGCAGACTTTGGGTTTATGGCGTGGTCATTTGGGTTTATGGCTTCATTCGTCGAGAGAAGAGGGAACAATTTCCAGCTGACTTTGCGAATTCATTGTAAATATCAGGCCGCGTGCTGCGCTATGTTTGGCTCACGTGTTCTCAGGAGCCTCGACTACCGATATGCAGCGTTATCTGACCATGTTGAAAAAGTGTTGCAGGGCCTCTTTAAGAAGCGCGAAAAACACGGGGACGAAGTGCCTGTCCTGTGTGTATCTCTACTTCGTCCCCGTGTTTTTCCCACTTCTTAAAGGCCAACTCCGGTGATTTCTCGAGATCAATGGATTTCAATAAAATTCGCTGGGTACGTTCCTTACCACGCTCCCGTCGTTTATGCCAAATTACAGGATGGCCAGATACGCAGATTCATTAAAATGAATTTTATTGATTGCTCCTACTCCCTCCACCTTGCTTCCCAGAATTATTGGCAATATTGTGAGCGTGACGTCATTTTTGGAAAACCGGAAGTGACGGAACCGAGGTGCCACTACAGCGTCTGGTATCCAGCGCTTGGTTGGCTGGGCGTGCGAATTTCAGTTCCTTGTGGGCGTGCGTGCGATGGGTCGCAAGTGGTGCTGCCTTGTGGGCTGCACACAATTCCTCGTCACGAAACACTCGCACGTCTGATACTCCGCGCCTTTATATTAGAGTGTTTTAGCTAGCAGGCCCGGTTTACCGCACGGAAAGTGCGGTAATACGGTACCGGCTGAAGAATTCCATGCGTTACGGAAACACTTTCCGTAACGTATACAGGGTGCACAGTGCACTCTTTCCATAGCAATATTAAAACGCTTTAGTTAGTCCACAAACTTCTCAGCGATAGCATTCTATCCGATCGCGGCCCCACAAACTTGAGCCGCCGGGACAAGTAGCGCCATCTGGCGGTGGAATGCGCAACCAGGCAAGCAAATAACTGAACAGGTGTGTTCTATTTCATCGAAGATGAATGGCGATTTTAGTTGGCCTCCAAATGCGTCCGAATCGCAGCTGTCATTTTCCGGCAGCTCCGAGGAGTTTGTGCACGTAGCACGGTCAGTCATAGATATGGTACGGCTGTTGCGATGGGGTGCCCTTTCCCCTGAGCGTCTGCTCTTCGCCGCTTTCGCAGCTTTCATACTACGCGCTGGCGGGACCAGCATGCCTTGCACGATTTACGGTTTTCGCCGACTCATACGTCACGCGAAGACAGTACTGCTCGGTTGGGTTTTGGTTTCGGTGTAGAGCTTTTTCGCTTATTTAAAATTATTGTCCGATTTTCCGAGTATTTCTCCGAGTATCGTATTTTTCGTATTCCGAGTATTTCTCCGAGTATTTCTCCGAGAATTTTCCGAGTATTGGACCCGTGACAGGAGCGTCTCAGGAACATGAAAGCGCCATTACTTTGACATGGTCAAAAATCGCCGGAGTTGGCCTTTAAAGAGTCCCTGCAACACCTTTTCAACATGGTCAGAAAACGCTGCCTATCGGTAGTCGAGGCTCCTGAGAACACGCGAGCGAAGCATTATAGCGCAGCACGCGGCCTGGGATTTACAATAAATTCTCAAAGTCAGCTAAAAATCGCTTGCTCTTCTCTTCACAAATGATGCTGTTTACTCAAAATCACTGCTTCATTGACTCAAGTTCCACGCCATTTGCTCATCTGAACATGGCGCGCTCGGTAGTTACTGAGGCCGCCACTGGCCCGCGCACACTGCGCGCGGGCATCAAGGCACCCTAGCGCACACTTTAGCGCACACGCGCAATCGCACTGAAAGTACGCCGCGCGTTCAAAAAAAAAAAAAAAAGTGCTCAAGGTCGCGAGGCGCGCGTGACGTACCTTCTCCCCCTGTGCCACGCCTACCCGCTTAGCTTCCAGCGCTTTCGTCGAGCCGAGAAAGAGAGGAAGCAATTACAGCGTGCGACAAATCTTTGCAACTCCGCTCGTACTGGACGGATTCTACAAATTTTTGCGGCAGTCGATTCGTGAGGAAATTAGCTCCTCTAATGAAACCATTCCATGGCTACTTGGCAAAGTGTTGCAGGGCCCCTTTAAGCATGAACAGACACCAACTAGGCCATATGGTGTTTTTGTGACTCGTCATGTCACACGTATATGCATGTAGCAAGGTATCAGAATCTGGGTCTAAAACATCTATTATATGTCTTAGCTCATGGCATGGTCACCGGTGCAACGTACGCTATCCCAAAGTAGAGTTATATATTGCCTTAATGTTCCTATTAGACCAAGGGTTTTAAACACGCGGCCCGCGAACCGTTCGCTATCGGCCCGACCCGCACATGACTGTCTGGGTGTCCTGTCTGAGCATTTGAAGACCGAATCGGAAAGTGCCATATGTGTTGCAGTTGTAATAAACGAGCACCAATGTTGCAGTTTCACGTGTGTGGAGAGAGAGAGAGAGAGAGAAATACCACTTATTTGCGCCAGTCGCAACCATGGCGGCGAGTGGCCATGGCTCGCCGCCATGGCTGCGACCGGCGCTGACTAACACTCCTAGGTTTAAATGCACATATATGCCCCATAAAGTGGACGGGAGGATGACCGCCGTCGTAGCTCAGTGGTAAGCATCGGACGCGTTATTTGAAGGTCGCAGGTTCGGTCCCTGCCGGCGGCAAGTTATCTTTTCGTCCACTTTACTTTCTTCGCACTTTTTCCTAATTACAACGAATAACATCCCCCATACTTTCTTTGGCATTATTGTCTATTAGTTTTCATTAATATTGCGTATAACTAGAAACGAGCCCTTCAAAGTCATTCTTTCCTTTATAACATGCGTAGTTCGGCATGAGTTTTAAATTGCTCACTTTATTTCGCCTCAGGATTAGCCGACAGTATATTTTAACTTAAAGAATCAAATATAACGTTAAAGTAACGTTACATTTAAAACACATTCCTATGCTCGAAGTGGAGCTCGTTCAAGGAACTTAACCCGTTCCACGAATGGGAGGGAACGAGCTTTGTGATACACTCTAAGAAAAAAAAAAGTCAAAAGAGGGTTATGGCCGCATGATCGGGTGTCCATTTGACCCTTTTTGGAAAGTAATTGAAGAGAAGGAGAGAGCATTTCGGCTGGAGTCACGAAACTCTCCTGGAGCGCGTTTCGATTGGTTTCCGTCATGAAGTCGCCGTCGTATACGCCATACGTACCGCGCGTTTGCCGTTCGGCGCCGTTCATGGAGCGGTGGCTCGCTTCAGTGATGTTCCATCCTACGCCGAAAAATTCCCATTTCGAGGCATGAAAATTCCCTAGTTCGGGCATTTTCCCTGCACACTTCGAAAAAAAAAATCCCTGCATATTTCCCTGCACTATGATAGTAATGTGCACGAAGTGCGAAAACACGCGCGCGCACATATATAATGGATGCGTGTGACATGTTTACGTCTATTCAAATCATCACTAGTGCCTGCATTCCTGCACAGCACAAAAGCATGGCCTTAGTAATCTTATGTTGCCTGTATATACGTGGGTTTTGAGTCGAACACCCGGAGTGAACAGGAAATATTTCCATATAATTATCGTAAACAGGTTTTAAGGGCGGTGCCTTTCCGTGCTGCATAGGCCAGAACCGATTGCAGAAATTGATGAAGTAGCCCAAAAGAGACACAAGCTCGCCTACATAAAATGATGCGTACACACCCAGTGCTTGTGTTTGCCTCAGTTTTATATGTGCGTGAATGTGTCTTTCTTGTGCTACTTCATCAATACCATGGCTCACGAACGAGCCCATTATTACATATTAAGCAATTGCAAAAGCCGAAAGCGCACTGTGACTGCCATGTTTTTGACATATTACGCGAAATAACCATTGCTGAAATTCCCTTCAATATCGCAGATATTCCCTTTACCTTTCGATCAAAATGACGGCTGAAGATTCTCCGAAAAAGGGGACATTCCCTGCACGGAACATCACTGGCTCGCCTCGCTCGCCGACGGAGCCAGCCGGGCTGGCGCCGCGCCTCGGCCTCCTCTCTGTCTGCTCGGTGTTTTGGAATGCGTTGCGTCGGATGCGCGGGTTGCGTCAGCTGCCTGTCGTGCAGTTTTGTGTTCGACAAAAATGCGCATCTTCGGTGGCGTTGACGCCAGGTTACGTGGTCGAAGTCACGCTTGGAGGGCGGAATATTCATGGAGATGCGGACGCGGACAACGTGCGCCCGTTAACGGTGAGTGTACTGCTTTCGTAGGTACTAATTATACAGCTTTAGCTGGGCGTCTGCAGCAGCTTCGCGGAAGTTATCTGCCAGCCATTTCCAGCAGCAGCCTGCGTCCGCGGGGCTGTTGCGGATGCCCAACTAAAGCGGTCAGTTAACGGGTTGACACCGTTATGCGCGTTGCTGTACAAGCTCCCATAAAATGAGCGATGCAAACAATTATCAAGGGTCATTTTTGCTGATCGCACATTGTGTCTGCATTGTTGAAGGTGCAAGATGTCGTGTTGAGATGCGCTTTAGTCTACTTCATAACCACATTTCCATCAACCTTGAGTGTGCAGCGTGCTTCCGCGCGTGGGCACGTGAAAAAAAGCCCGTCTACAGAACGCTTAGACGCACTATATAGTATGGTTTTTCTTGGCTTAAAGACGGTAGTTCTAGGTGCAGATATAGTAGGATGCTTCCAGCACGTACGCGTTAGTCACTTAAGTTGGACACGCCTCGCCGGTAAGGCGAAAAGGCTAGAAACATTCGACGGCGCGCGTTGTTGCGGCCGCCGCCGTGCACTTTTTCCTTCGTTTTTGTTTGCTGTTTTCGTGGTTTGCCAACATCTGCGATGACGCTATAACATAATGAAGTGAGTGTACGTGATTGTGGGAGTTATGTGCGCTAATTCTAGCATATGACATGTCTGATCTCGACGTAGACGGCGTCCGTGCGCACTGGGTGTCGTTCGGGCGCTCGTACTCGAATATGTTTGCTGAGTATTTAAGGATGAATTACGTTTGTAAAACATGCGGTCATAACCGCTCACTGCGTGCCCCTTACTGCCGGAGGATGTGCTTGGGTGTCGGAATATGCTGGCGCAAAGCCGTGCTTATTCTGAAACCAAATTTTGAAGCGATTTCTCAGAAAAGAAGTGCTTTCATTCGCGCATAGCCAGTGCCTATTGCGAAACGATGTTCCCGCTGCCTTTTACCTGAGAATTTGTTTTCGTTGGAAAGTTATTTCGAACGAAACACTTCTGTGAGATGTGTGTACAATAACGGTTTGTTGAACAAAGGGTGGTTTTAAACACAAATAAGCAGTGTGTATGTTTTGGTTATTCCCAGAATCCCAGATCACTTCTCCCGCCTCTTCACTCCAGTTGTCAGCCACACTCGGGAAAACGAAGGTGTCGCTTCGTCTGGCGCCTCACCGCTCGTGATGGGAAAATCAACAGCGGCGTTCGGTCTGTCAACCGAACGAGGCAGTCGGTCCTACATTTCCTTTGGTTGGACAAGACGACGTAGGAAAACAGGTGAGTGGCACCAACGCAAAGGAGCTTAAACCAATTTCGTTTGTTGTTTAAAAGAGGCTCACATGATCTTGTGCTGCAAGTTTGTCGCCTAGTGACGTGTTACAAACGCTACTATTTTTGCAAGTTGTGTTTTACACGATAACGGCAAAAAACTTGGTTCCTTACCATGCCTGTTTGCATTTGTTGTTTTGTTGTGAGCCTTCATTATGTCCGTGTGAGCTACTTATTGTGTAGATTTGCAAACTTTTACTGCAATTTCATTTTCTCATCATAATATCACCTCTTGCTTTTCAGATACCGTTTTTATGGTGCTCACGCTGAACAGGAGCGACAGCCTAGCAAGTCACAAGTCTGATGCCTCCAGCCATCACCGCTTTTTCATTTATTCTTAATCATAAGGAATAAAGATTGAAACATGATGCCGATTTCTGCCGTTTATTTTGCACCATATGACACTATGCACATCAGTCACACATTTTAGTTGGCTATACTCATACAAGCATGTAAATGAGGAATACCTAAACTTCTTAACTGAAAATCACAGACCATCTTTTCGCGGTTTCTACATTACTTTGCTGTGAAAGGTGTGTTGTTTTGACGAGCTTTATTCAAATAATGCTAAAATTGAACTGTTCTTTTTTTTGCAGTCGCTGGGCAGAACGGCAGGTATTATTGGACTTGAAAATGAATACTTCACTATTTTCAACAGTAGTCGCGCAAAAGTAGAGCGAGGGTCAAATGAGTAGCCTAAAATAGTTGTGGAGTCGCTTGACGCTTTGGTGTAGGTCACTTGACCCCCATAGGAGTGTTACCGGCAAGAGTCGTCTGGCTCCCTATAAGTGGTAACGTGATCCTTCGGATAAGAGTCCTTCCACTCTTCCTAGAGGGTCAGGGAACTCTCCTAGAGCGTGCCGGCACTGGCCCACGAAGAGAGTCACCGTGACTCTTTAAAGAGAGTCGTATACGTGGCAAGTCAGAACTCTCCGAAAAGAGTCACGTATACGCTTTTTTTTCTTAGTGTAGCACAACACTACTCGAGTCTGATTCGCGAGAGCGTCCACTGCATCCTGCACTTTGATCGCTAGCGACAGAGGAAGTTGGTGCAACAAAATTTCTTGAAACATAATAGAAACCGTGTGGTGCCTCGCAGACGCCGTCAGAAAATTGCGGGGTATGCCTGGAGCTTTCTAAGGATGTGAGAGCGAAAGCGTAGATGGACCCGTAGCCACGTGGAGTGAAGCTCTAAGCACACGCGACAACGCATAGGCACCGCACAATGGAGTTTTCTCAAAGCGACAGCAGCGCCAGAACCCACGGCCTAGCGAGCAGAAGCAGCCAAGTTGGGTCCAGCGCCGACGAGAATTAACGCGACTCGCACGTGTCCCCCCGTCGGTGTGGAGCACGCGTCTCACCCTTACTGCGTTGCTGCTCACGCGAACGACCCAAAGACGAAGTGGACAAAGTGAACGCGCAGTTAGTACTGGACTGTACTGGAAAAACTTTATTTTGTTAATTTTTTTTTCATTCAAGCGAATGCCGCAAGGACCAAGTGGACGAAGTACAGAGGCGCAGCTCGCGCGCTTTATTTATTTTTTGCGTGTTTTCTGAATTTCTTCTCGCGGCAAGGGTTAGCCTTTGGCATTGTGAAAAGGCAGTTCACTAGCACATACGTAAGAAATCGTTTTTCTCTCTCCCTTTTAAGCTTCTGTGCGAAGCTGAAAACTGTTCGGCGAGTAGCTGCGTGCATTCAAGTTTCGGGCACCCCATTATTCACTGAAAATACGCCAACGCACGCGTAACATTTCCGTATTTATTATATGTGAGCTGGTGAGCGTGCCGGTTGCAAATATTAGCGCTAATTTTGCACAGTGGAAACAATTTCAGGAAATGATAAGACGCTCGCGTTGGCTGTATATTATAACAGCACTCTGTGCCGTGAAACAACAATTTCTGCCTCGCACAGGAACATGCGCCGAAGACAATCACAGCCGTCGACTTCATGGGCAGCGCAGGCTTCGTGACCGGCGACGATGCGGGCTACGTCACCGTCTGGTCGGCCTCCAAGGAAGGCAGTTACTTCTTCATCAGCAAGGAATTCAGGGCGCACGAGGTCAGAGCACGGTCGCGGTGCACTGGTTGTCACGTGTCAGCCAATTCCTGTTCGCCAGTACGGGTGCATAAAGCAAACGTAGCAGTACTTGCTGTTTGGCTAGTTGTGCATATTCACTATCAATAGTAGACTTGGGCACCAAAAACCCGATCACACAAGACCACATACACGGGACGGCAGAGCCTGTGCTTTTGTGTAATCGTGTTTTTGGCGCCAAAGTCTGCTATTGAAAACGTGCTTATGTCACTTGCATAGCGCTGCGGCAGCGGGTAATTAGGCCATGCACATTGAACTTCGCGCGAATAATGGGAAAATGGTGCTTTAAATGATGAATCTTCACTTGTCGTTTCCGCGCACGTCACGTGTTCGCCTTTCGCACAATCTTTAAATTCGCACGTCATTTACAATTGTCTCTCGAATGCCAGCTTTTTGTTGTTTTTTTATTGACACGATGTAAGGAGATGTTGGCGCGCAAATAAAGCGCCGGCTACTGTTTAGCTCTTAGAGGTGTCGAACATACAGCATATAGGGTCCAAAATGTCCAAGCATAACAAATCCGCAACATATACAATATACAGCTTACTATAACAGTCAAGACATAGCCTAACAGTCAAATAACATATTCAACATTCACACATATGTATATACACGCTGGTGCAAAAAATAAGTTGAACAACCGTTACATACATAACCAAGTCAAAAATAGTCAACAGTCGCACAAATAGACACTGTGACGTTAAAACAAAACAAAGCCTAAGTGCGCTAGTAATGGCCAAGAATGCCACTGTATTCAAGAAAAATTTCCAATGCTTTTAAAGCGCACTTCTGCAAACCTCTTGTTGGGCACGGGCCCAAAAGTTTCCTTAAACTTAGTGGTCTGCGGTCTAATGCCGTTAACAGTGACTTCAGTTGGCGTCTTGGTGTGTCGTGGTGTGGGCATTCTAGGAGGTGAACGAATCTTCATGCACGAATCCACAATCACATTCAGGAGTTTCATCGCGGCCAATTCCGTGTCAAAAATGCTTGGTGTAGGCAGTTCCAAGCCTTAGTCGGCGAGTAAGGATTTCCACACTTCTGTCTAAAGATAATATAATTTCAAATTGAATAAGTGGATCTATATGATATAAATCAGAGCTTTTAGGATTTTGGTCAAACCACGTATTTCTGCACTTAAAATTGCCCTTAAAATGCTGCGCAATTCATTTTGCGATATTGGAATAGAAACCATATCATCTTTATGGTGTGCTTGTCTTGCTGCTTCATCAGCTGCCGTGTTGCCAGGAATGTTGCAGTGTCCCGATATCCACTGGAACATTATTTCATGATGCCTTTGATTTGCCTTTCTGAGTTCTTTAAGTGTCTCGTAGATTAGACTATCATTTATTGTTTTGCATTTTGTGCTACAGTGTGATATTAGAGCCGTCTGTGAATCACTGAAAACTACTTATTTTTGAGCATCTCTTACAGAATTTGTAAATTTTATAGCACTTAGGATAGCGAATAGTTCAGCTGTTGTAGACAATGTCACGCGAGATAACTTAAATGAATCTTGTACATTGAGGTGTGGTACAATAAATGCTGAAGCTGATGTAAAACTTGCGCGTAACGTTTTTACGTCCTTCTAGCCTTCCCCGAAAGTCTTCTTGTAAAATTTCGTACGATAAAACCGTTTTTTATAGCAGATGCAAGCCACTCGCGACGTTTGATACGTAGACGGCTTGGCAAATTGAAGTCTCGAATGAAATGGTGTGTAAGTTATTCCACACCGAATCGTTCCCACTGTGACTTCATTTGCTGTATGTTATTTCACGTTTTTTTTTTGTCTTTATCTCAGAACGACGTGAACGTCCTCCTGTTTCTGCCGCACAATCTGTTAATATCAGCGTCGGCTGTAGACAGAGAAGATCAGATCAAGGCGTGGGATGCCGACAAGAAGTTCCAGAAGCTTGGCGTAACATCGGTAAGTATATGCGAAAAGCTACTCTCTCATGTCCTTTCGAAAGTATGCGGTGGATCATCGTACAATGGCACTTTACCACGTAACAGCGATTCTGGTCGTCAATGCACTTGCTGTTTAGCAATGCACTCCCCTCCGTAAAGAACACGACTTTCAATAAAAGAAAACCACGTATGCATAGCGGCCTATACATGCAGGATGTCCCGGCGGCTCTCAAATTGCACTTACTGCGGGATAAACGTCAATTGGAGTTCCTCATCGCATAAACTGTTTTTGATGCCAATAAATCAGAGCGGGTTCCTCGACGCGCCCATCGACGCGTTCCTTTTTACCATGTATACCATTTGTCGGCAGAGGATTTCGGGGCGACGAAATTCTTGGCCGGCGAACTTCAGCCCTCTCATCATATGTCCCTCTCATTGGATGAACCAACTTTGTTGCTTTGAGGTGCTCCGGGTTCGACGCCCGCTCAGCAATAATAATTATTCATTCGCGCAAGTGTACAGTGTCTATCACTGTGATGTGATGGATAATCGAATAAAGGTGCCCTAACATTAACAGATCAGAAGACAGTAGGATTTATGCGTGTAGCTGGTATTATAATTGGTATCAAGTAAAATGAGCGGACCTCGGCTGGCGACGCAATGCGTAGGATAGTTAGAGCAACGGAGTGGATAGCAAGGTAAGGGAACAGAAGATGAGGACGGCAGCGGGTCAGTTGGAAAGATTAAATTAATATGCGAGTCAGCTCGCGCAGTGCAGGACACATTAGAGATCATTGGGAGAGGGCTTCGTCCCGCAGCGGACATGAAAGTAGGCTGAGGATGACGAGGATGATGTCATTAAAGCGGTTAACTTAATTTAATTTCTCCATATTACTAGGGTCCATCCATACTTCTATACTGGTCGTGAAACACCTGCGTGACGCTGTGGGAGAGCTTCGTGTATACTCCAAGAAAAAAAAAACAATAGAAAGATTACCCCATACTCTTTTTGGTGAGTCGTCCTGCCTCCTTTATGCGAGTCCTTTTTCGCGCGCTATGGCAGTTGCTGCCTTGAAGAAGACCACTTGTCGCAACGTTGGCTCCAGCGACACTTCGCGTTCCAAGAATTTTTCACCTTTTGTCATGGGAGCATTACATAAGAAGTGTGTGCATATATGTACATTGTACATTAATTATAAACCACAAATAACGGCACACACCAACAATATGAAGCCCGCACCTCCACCAAATGTTGTACGGCGATTTATTGTCAGGCGCCTTCCGCAATCGCTGATCTCCCACAGAGCGACAGACTCGTCTTAAATACAGTAAATAATCCCATAGAGTGCATAGAAATAGCACAAATGACGAATGGGACATGCGGTTTACTTTTATTCTAAAATAATGATAACTTACTTTTTATATCAAGGCGCGCAGGTTAGGGCCTCGACATAGTGTGATAGGTTATTTCAATACTTGTGCATGGTCGTGGCCATGTGGGGCCTACCAGAGCATTGCACATAACTATGTCATCAGGAGCATCTTATACAGCTGCACGGGAGACATAACGTTCTCTCGTGACCACATGGATCATCGTTTATTAGCGAATGCCTACTAGCAGATCTTTATCCGGCCCAACCGGCTGTAGCAATACTGCAACTCGGCCTGGTTGGAACATATTCATCTTAACAATTTCGCGCAAGCACACGGAGACAAAGAGGGGATAAACGTGCTCGTACTTGTGTATCTCCTTTTTGTCTCCGTGTGCTTGCGCGAATTCGTTAAGATGAACCGGCTGCATAGAAACTTCTCTTGGAGGTAATACGCCTGTGTGCAGGGGCGTATACGTTAAAGGGGCCCTGCAGCAGTTTTTGAGCATCCGGGTCAGAAAACGCTGCCGATCGGTAGTCGAGGCTCCTGAGAACATGTGAGCCAGACATTGTGGCACAGCATGCGGCCTGGAGTTTACAAGTAATTCTTGAAGTCATCTAGAAATCGCTCGCTCTTCGATCGACAAATGATGTCATAAACCCAAATGAGCGCGCCATAAACCCAAAGTCCACGACCATTGGCTAATTTGAGCATCGTGTGCTGCATAGGCACCGCGGCCGCTGCGGGATGGCGCGACGTGGCCGCGCGCTCTGGCGATTACATTGAAAGAAAGCCGCGTGCTAGAAGAAGAAAAAAAAACGAAACGAAAGTGCTCATGGTCATGACGCTCGCGTGACGTAACTTTTATCCCCCGTGCCATCCCTCCCTGCATAGCTTCCAGCGCGCTTACAGCTCGCGACAGATCCTTGTAACTACGCTCGTAGTTGACGGATTCTAACATTTTTTTGCGGCAGTCGATTCGCGAGGCAATAAACTGCTGTAATGAAGCAATTTGATGATTACTTGGAAAGGTGCTGCAGGGTCCGTTTAAGCATGCGTTCTACTTTCTTTAGAAGTGATGCATTTCCGGAAGAAAAAAACTGGTAGACAACAGAATCAATGGACTGAGATGGAATGAAGCCAATGTGGCTGTTATAACTGCGGATAAACCAACATTAGCCAACACATTAGCCATCATTAGCCAACGATGGTACTAAATAAGGTAGCTGAGCCGGTTAGGACTGATAATCGCGGGCGAGGTCATACCCCGTTACCAGGATAAAAATTGACTTCAAAAGAAACTAACACTATGCAACGGGCTATGATTGTTCAACCACAGTATTTCTACAAGCATTGGCCAGCTTTGACAACAGTGGTGGCTAATGTAGGATGGCCATCGGCTGCTGCAACACATTGTCTTCAGTCAGTCTCAGTCCAACGTTCTACGCATGCATATTTTAATTGCGAGGGCTGTTTAGCGAAAGAAGGAGTTGCTCTTCGTTCGACAGCTGCCGAAGGGGACGGGCGGCGTGCATGCCATGTGCCAACACTTGCCAAATGCTGCCGACGAGAACGTCTTCGTAGGGACCACGCACAACCTCATCATGGAGGGCTCCTTCAAGAGGAAGTTTCGGCCCGTCATACAGGTGAGTGCGGAGCCTCGTGCGCCACCGATGGCTCAGTGCTCGTCCACATAAGAACGAACACAAGGTTAGCGGTGTTAGAAAGCTTATATCACACAAATTATTCCAAGGAAACAATTGTACGGGCCATTAAAAAAAGAAAAAAAAACAAAACGTGTGTCCCACATTTTTATGTCACTTGCCACGACAATTTGTTCAAACTCATTGTTGTGAGCCAAGATTTCGTTCAGGTGATGCGTACAGCAATAAAATTCCTGCGCCACGCTAACAACTCCATTACGGTTTCTGTGTAACTGCGTTGCGTACATTATCGTTCTTGCGCTAATGTTTGTCTGCTCTGAAAAGCTGAATTTCGGCCTGTCCGTCTTGTGCATTTCAGAGCCACTGTCGCGAAACGGTGAGCGTTGTGGTATCTCCGACTGAAAACGTCTTCTTCACCGTTGGCCGAGACAGGGCGGTCTGCCGTTGGAACATCTCTAGCCTTGTCTGGATGACGCCGGTCGAGGTACGTGGACATAGGATGCCTCTTCTCACACACAGTAAGGATGGGTCGGACTTGTATATAGGGCTTAACGTCCCAAGGCGACTCAGGCTATGAGAGACGTTGAGGTACTGGGCTCCGGATACTTCCGTCCACCTGAGGCTCATTATTCTGCACTGACATCGCACTATACACGGGTCTCCAACATTTCGCCTCCATCGAAATGCTACCGCCACGGCCGGGATCGAAAGTCGTGTCTTTCGGGTAAACACCTGAACCGTAACCACTGGGCCAGCTCGGCGGCTTAATTGGATTCCGTGAAAAGGTAAAACTCATGCGCATGTTGTAGCTATCCTGGGACAGACAAAAGGACAGCCCACGACAGGAAATAAGCCTAGCATATGATATATCATAATGTTGTTGTCATGCTAAATAAAAAATTGGAAACGACTGAGTAGCTCATGAAGCGTCAACGAAAAGGTAAGGGGGGGGGGGTATATTGGAGATATATCACCTGCCACTGGTAACAACGCTTTGCGTATGCCTAGCAAAAACGAATTGCTAACGTATGCCTAGCAAAAACGAAGAAAGAATTCGCGCGTGAAGAAAACATGGTCCTGGGGTGCTATGCAGGATGGCCCGAGTTTGGCGAAACTCGCAATCTTTCCGAGCTCTGGCGACACCCCCTTTTGAACGAGCTAACAGTACGAAAAGGACAAATCCATCCCTCAGCGCGCGCTGCGTTCCATTGGTTACGATGGAACGCGGCGTCACGTAAAGTGCATGAGAATTGAAACTTGAGCTAGTTGGTACGAATTCATCATGATTTAAGTAGCGCACTGACGGACTAGGACAGAGAAAAAGAAGGTGCACAACACGGGCGCTACGCGTAAAGCGCAACACGTAAAGTGCGGTCGACAAAGTTGGGTGGTGTCTTCAAACCAAAGGCATCTTCTTTCATTCGTTTGTCGTTCCACTGAGTGCAGAAGTGCACCTGTGCAAGATAATTAAGCGTCAGAAACTTTTACTAACGATAATTTTTAGAGGTACGGGCCGTTTAGATTCCTTTTCAAGCGTTTAATGTCTGCACTAAGTATCCTCTAGAATAATCAACACCGCGGCCTCTGAAATTTGCTCCGGCCGAGCGCCTAACACCACCGCGACCGGCGCTAATCGCCGAGGTTACGTGTGCAATCATCATGGTCGGCCTGTACATTCTAGCGTGTTGCTTGGCTGTCGCGTGCCCTCTTCGTCCTCTTATTAATCGTCTGCTCGCTCCCCGAGCACGTGCGCCCGGTTCTAATTCAGTGGGTGGTATACCTAGCTAATTAAGTCAGGACATGCTATGACCATGCTAAATAAGCCAAGTCATGCTAAGACCGAGCTAATTAAGCCACATCTTACTAAGACCATGCTAATGAAGCCGTGTAAGGCTAAGACAGCTAATTATGAACATATTAGCATATTAGCATATGCTAATGAGCACGACACTAATTCGGTGGGAGCAAATAAAACCAAGCTACGTAATTAAGACCCTAATCACTAAGGTCACGCTAATTATGATCGTTCTAATTAATATTATGCTAATTAGCGCCATAGTAATTAAAGCGTTGCTAAGTATAACATGAGTAATAAATACCGTATTAATTAAAACACTGTCAATTAAGACGGGACTATTCGATATCATGTTAATTAAGGCCCAGTTAATTAATACCATCAAGATTGAGACCGAACTGACGTGGTCTTCCCTTCGAAGCAGACCGAGCAGGCTGAATAGACGAGCCACGTAGAAAGCTCGAAGAAGCTAGGTGATCACAAGCTCCTCCGATGGCTCCAGCCTTGCACAAGTAGTGCAAGCTGACCAAATTATTTTATATGCAAAGAATCTGCTGCTTAGCGCCCACCGCATGAAATGCTTGACAGGCACATAGCCGCTATGGCAGTCACGAGTTGAACTGGGGCCTTTTCAGAAACAACAAGTTTGCACCCGAGTTCGCGCGTCAATCAGTTTGATTGACAGACGCCCGCGGCGAAGATCGGGTCCGCCCACCGCGTTTGCTCTTGCCGAGGAGCAGTGCTCACGCCGCAACGCCAGCGAGCGGCACGATTCATCTATGAGCTTAATCGCACAAACTATAGGCACACACGCACGAAGAACTGAATGTTACATCATCACGTGGCTACGATGTCTCGCATTCAATTTCACCGCGCTCACGATGTACCACTCACACCAATGAAGCAAGCGCCCCTGGTGGCATTTGCGGCGAGAAATATTACTATTTACTTGCTTGTGGAGACATTTTTTCTACCGATTCGTTACTGCAGAAACATCTCCTGACGTGTAATGTAACAAGGTGTGAGAGCGGGCTAGTTGGTATTCCATAATACTAAAACTTTAGCGCAAACCGAGCACGGCGGACTTTAGCGCCTGTCTTCGTCGTTTCTTTGTCCGCCGTGCTCGGTTTGCGCTAAAGTTTTAGTATTGTGTAATGTAAGTAGCAGTAACCTGTCCATTTATCAATCTGTAATATTCGAGAGAAGCGAAAGAACTTGCCCGAAAGAGGGCAAACGCCCACGAACACGCCAGTGGGAGGCGCTGTGTTCAGTTGGCAAAAAGATAGCGCGACAATCACGCTGACGTTGCTGCACTATTGAAATGTTGACTGAGTGGCGGCGCTGACGCGTTCGCATGCGTTCTTCCTTTGAAAACCGCCGCAAATGCTGCACATACGTTTGTGACGCCATGCTCGTTCTTGTAGCCGTTTTTATCAACGCTGCTATCGCGCGCTTCGCAGTGTCTTCCTATCATGACCGCCGTAGAGCGAGCTCGGAGCAAACTCGTGTGCCCGAGAAACTCGGGCCATCCTGCATAGCACCCCTGTTCAGGAATTCGAACCGGTGACCAAAACATTACCGGGATGATCGCTCTGCCATCTGAGCTAACCAGGGGGCTAGCTATTGGCAACGTGAGGGTTAATTAATCGGCGACTATAATCATAGGGGCGCGGCATATTGAAAATCAGTTTCACGGAAGCCCGCAATGCGCCGAGTGGTCAGAATTCACCGATTTAGAGCACGTCGGTGCCCCCCCCCCCCCCCCCCCCCCCCCCCTGTGACTCGAACTTGTAGCTTACGAAGGACTAAATATATTAGTGATATATCAAACTTATGGCATACCATATCACTTGTCTTGGAAGCTTGATTTCTCCAATGAGGAAAGAAGCGAAAGCAGAGCGATACGCCCTCGGTTAGCTTAGCGAGAAGTGAAAGCATTCCCTCTCATTTTACGAGCCTATAGGTGACAACAATAAATATATCCTATAAAAGAGTAATCCCAAGTGTAGAATCCAGAAAGGAACAGGGCGACTGATACATTTTTGCGGTTGTTCTTTTATGCATATGAATTAGTCCGACGACACTTCAGAACAGAGGAACAAGACTAGCTTGGACAAACCCGGCCAGTGTTTTGTAGAGATATGGTATTGCAAACCATAAGTTAACGAAAAAAAGAAGAGACGACCGAGAACTTCGATTGGTACAGTTTTTCAGACCAAGTTTACTTTCATGCTGTACTTCAGTAAATTTAGTCGTAGTTATTGAGGTGCATTCGTAACAACCCTTCAACCGTTTTTATTTTTAATGCGATGAATTCTATTGGAATTTCTGACGCGGCGGCTGCATTTTCGATGGAGGCGAAAATGTTTGAGGCCCGTGTACTTAGATTTAGGTTAAAGAACTCCCGGGTGAAATTTCTGGAGCCCTCCACTACGGCGTCCCTCATAATCATATCGTGGTTTTGGGACGTTAAACCCCAGATATTTTTATTATCTATTGGAGTTTCTACTTGGGTTCTCGAAAAATCTCACTATGTCTCGCGCGATTCCCGGTTCATCGCAAAGAACGTGACAAAACGTAACATTAGAATCAGTGTGCATTTTGTCCTATAAAAGTAAACTACTTGCGTATGTGTTCTGATTTGTCTTCTCCACGATTACGCAGTAAAACTAGGCCCGTATCTGAATGTCTTCATCGCAACAAACGTAAGTGAATAGTAGAACGACCCATTTAACAAAATAAGCCGCTTTCTCGGGGCTGAAGGTTCGGTCTGTCACCGCTCGGTACTCCACTACTAAGGAGAACGAAGTGTTTGAAAAGGAGAATCTTATGGGCCGTGGCAGCGCGCGAGGGCAGCGCGATAGCGTCACAGAGGAAATGCGGTTTTCGCCGAGGCACGACAGATGACGCCTCCGGCATGTTACCATCGTTTACGTGCTCTTCTATGGACGCGACGCATAAAAATCATGATACCGCTTCCTAAATTGTAAAATTTCTCAGCTTTCTTTCTGTAACATCAATTGGTAGATGTGACAGATATTTTAGCTGCAGTTACTAATAGATACTGCCCGAACTATAGACCGTACAGAGCTTGAAACGAGCTGCTAGTTGTGGCCCCTGAGCAGACGACGTTTGCCGCATGCATGGGCCCCTCGCTCTTCGCTCGCATGTGGTGCGCACGCGTGTGGCCTTGGGAGGGAAAGTTCCCAATTCGCGCGAGCAAGCTGTCGCCCATGCCTTCGCGATTTGCAGGCTTTCTGTCTCTTTAGCGTGCTCAGTGACTTCTTGTTTATTGCGCGCCCTTCTTACGCCGCAACAAAGGAGAGCACTTTGCAGATTTCCACCAGTGATCCTTTAAAATGGGGTGCAAATATACCGTGCCGAACTGCAACATCGGGTACGCATCCTGCAAGAAGAAGGTTGCCTTCAAAGTTCCTAGTGACGCGGTGAGGTTGGAAGCGTGGGCTCATGCCATACCAAGGAAAGATGGAGAGCTCACGCCTCGTGACTACGTTTGCGAGAAGCACTTCTCGGAGAGTAAGTCCCATCATTCCTTGAAAAAACTCACAGGGTCCCTTACGCCTTAGACTAAGACAACTCGAAGGCGAAAGCCATTTTCTTTTTCTTCAGTCGCTGTGTCTGTCCTGCCCCGCCCCCGTGCAAAAGCTTTCTTCACCTAGCGTGGTATTGCACTGCCTTCAGGATCGGAGGCATTGCAAGCTTTCCGCTCCTCCCCTGGTTTTGCATTCCCTCCGTGATCGGCCCACCGATCACGGAGGCAGTGCAAACCGATGATGTCATGTGATGACGTCACTAATTTTGGCGATCTATGACGTCATGTGGTGACGTCGTCACGTGATGATGATCTTTTGCATCACTCATGTTGACGCGCCGACGCGGGACGCTGACGGCCAATTTTCGCGCTCAATGAGGCATCTAAGGCTTTCACCTTAAAAATTGTACCTAACCTATCGAGTTCACGTTATCAAATTATTATAGATTTCGCGTTCTACAATATATATCACTGATGCAATTTTCCTGTATGTGACGCCATTTAATTTACCGAAAAATTTGGAGCCGGCGAGGACACTCAAGAAACGCACCCATCCGGGCGTAAAGCGCGAACGGCGAATAGGCGCCGAATGGCCTTGAACCGGCGGGCTTCGTCGGAGAGCGCGACGCGCGCGTTTTTCCTTCTCAGTTTGCGGACTCTCACGACAGAGGGTGCGTCAGTGCTGTGTCCGATTTCGTGACTTTATTAGGACGCGAGCGAGGTTCTCAAGAATTCCTGCTCCGTGTCCTGCTTCAGGATCGGCCCAATTCTGCGGCCGCGCCAAATAGCCATTTCGCGGCGCATATGCGACCGTCTGACAGTAGAACGAGGTCTATCTTACCATAGAACGCCGCGGACGCATGCGCCCGACCACCTATGCTCGGTCTCCACTACAACGAATCGCGCAACGATAGTTTCCTCGCATTGTTTCATTTATATAGTGTTCGTGTTTACAGTTTCGTCGAAATTATTTTAACACTAAGTATGACGACTTCTGAACAAAACTAAGTTGAACCTTAATCTGAAATCTGCAGCGAGAAATTGACATCGGCCAGATATGCAACCAAGTGCGACATATTGTTTGTGGCTCAGTGGAAAGACACGAAAGCTTAGAAAATAACAACGAAGAATTGTACAGGTGGTGAGAGCGCATCGGAATAAACGAAATTCGGGGGTCTTGCATGCAAAGAACCCACTCTCATTATGAGGCGCACCATGGTGATTCCGATCACGTGGGTTAACGTGAACCAATATACACAAGCGTTTTCACGTCTCTCTCCCATTGATGTGCTGCCGACGTGGACGGCAACCGAGCCCGTAATGTCGTGCACATAAGCGTGGTGTCACGCCGCTCGCTAAGCCAGAAGTGTATTTTGTTTTGAGCATTTATTTATTTTAATGTGTTGAATTTGTTTAGATGTTCTGTAGTGCTCTGCTATAAACATGATGAACCACACAGCGCGAGTAAACAACGGGGACACAGGAAGGGAACACACACAGCGCTGACACACACACACAGCGCTATGTGTGTTCCCTTCCTGTGTCCCCGTTGTTTACTCGCGCTGTGTGGTTCATCATGCTTAACCAACACGCCCAAGTTCACTCTATTGCTATAAACACCCTAGAGGAAATGTGTGAGGTGAAACTCACGGTACTATATGTCATACTAACTGGCTGCAAAACGGGCAGATCCACCCTTAGGAAACTGGGCTACCAGAACCCAGAATCGCGATAGGGGATAACCTTTATCTCCAAAGAAACTGCCAACAGGTTG